>NW_007017744.1:72509-313256 GCF_000164805.1 Carlito syrichta
GAAGGAAGGAAGGAAGGAAGGAAGGAAGGAAGGAAGGAAGGACTTCATTAAAGGTTCTTTTTGACCTATGAGGTTAGCAAAGGTTAAACTTTAATAACCTCTGTCAACACAAGTGTGTACACAGAGGTACTTTTTACATAAGAGAAAAGTAAGAGTAAAAATTATCCAACCACCATGGAGGACAATACCTATCAAAAAATCTAAAAGCACCAATCACTTATCCTATCTTCTTGTATTAGTTTCAGTTACTTTTAATGGCATAGAAATGGACCCTGAATTAACAGACTGGAAGGGCAGGAGGAGAAAAATTATCTTACGTCTTTGTTTAAAATACCTTTATTTTAAAATACTACTTTAAATTATATTTTTATAATAAAAACATAAACTTTAACCTAAAACTGAACATCAGAGATCTTACCATAAATTGTAAAGGTGTTAGTTTCTGAAGAAGAAAACTTTGCTTCCAAATGGCTATTATTATAATATTCCAATGCAAATAAAACTTAGAAGCAGAAAACAGCAGTGATAGCAATTAAAAGGAAGAAATGCAAAGTATTATCATATTCTGATTTGAGAAAATTAATTGCATGACTTTTGATTCTGGAGAGAAGTAATACCCCATGGATCTGTATTTTTTATTTATTGATTCTGCTGAATGAATGTATTTTGTAGCTTACGCTACATATCAGAAAGAAGAGATTTGTCATACTGTGGGGGGAAAAGCAATACTTAGAAGATAGTCAAAGTAACTAGAAATGTCTACTGAGACAAGAAAAATATAACAGTAACTTCCAGCAGTAAGAGAAAGCCAAAAGGCATTTGGATGGACAATGCCCCAACATGATATAGAAGAAGGACTCTAAGATAAAGAATTCATCTAAGTAAGAAAGTGACTTTCTCATCAGGCTCAAGTATCAAAACAGGATTGACTTAAGTTCTACTTAACCACAGCTAAGGTTTCCTGAGAAAGCACCAAGTTGTGTTTATTTCTTTGAAGTTTCTCTCCATTCATATGAGTCACTTCAAATCATATTTGGTGATTGATCGTTTATTATTGAAGAGAAAGTTCATCATGTAGTGGAAAGAACAAGACCGAACTGCCAAAAAACAATTTCACAGCTTAAAGAAGGATAGTAAACCCTCCTGAACTTCAGCTTTCTAATTTGTAAAATGAGAATAAAAGTAAATGGAGTTGTGTTTGAAGATTTTGAAACAGCATATAAAAGATACTGAATGAGCAGGTGTTTCTTTCTTTCTTTCTTTTTTATTTAATAAAGTTACCTTACTGACCTCTCAAATGTAGAATGAGAAGGAAGGCATTTTCAGGGCTGTTTGTATTCTGTCTGTCTCTCTCTTCCAGCTCCCTCCCACTTCCCTAACAGGTAAGTGTACTTACCTACTTGACTACTGTTAGTGTAAGACAGCTACTTTAATTATAAGATTGGTTTCTTTGAGTGGAAAACAAATAACATGAAAGTTGATTCTGAAGCAAAACCTACAAAATGACAGTGGGAACAAAAATATTCTAGAGCTCCTTGGTGAAAACATACTCTTTAGAAAGTGGCTACTCTTGAAGAAACAATTGCGTGTGGCTAAACCAGATGCTCAACATAGAAGGGTCTATCTCCCTTCCCTGCTATACCCAACCAAGTTCTAGTTGTGTTAAAACATACAAAATAATTCTCCTTAAATGAGAAAAACTTATGTGTGAATATTTCATCTATGTGATCACTGAGTTTTAAAATTAGGACCTAAAACTTAAATAGTAAATTTTCAACCTTTAAAAAATGGCCACTCAGTCAGGTGCTGTGGCTCACATCTGTAAATCCCAGCTCTCTGGGAAGTCAATGCAAGAGGATTGCTTGAGGCCAGGAGTTCAAGACCAGCCTGGAGAACATAGCAAGACTTGTTGTTTACAAATAATGTTTTAAAGATTAGCCAAGCATTGTGGTAAGCACCTGTGTTCCCAGCTACTCAGGAGACTGAAGTGGGAGAATCTGTTGAATTCAGGAAGTTGAGGCTGCAATGAACTATGATTGCACTGTTGCACTCCAGCCTGGGTGACAGAGGAGACCTTGTCTCTAAAATAATGATTATGTGTGTGTATATATATATATATTCAAATTTTTATTTTAGAGTTGTGTGGTATAAGTGAGGATTTGCAATGTAAGTAGGCTGCCTGCATGTGAAACGTTGGCTTCTAGCTGGTCTCTCTCCCCCGGTAGAGTACCAGATACCCATTGCGTTGCCACATGCCCCTCTTCCTCCTCCCTCCCTCCTTCCCCAGCAATGCTCTGCAACCGCCAAACCCACATTGTGTTAATGTGACTAGTGTTTAACAGGGTCCGCTTATGAGTGAGAACATGCGGTGTTCAGTTCTTTGTTTCTGTGATAGTTTGCTTAGTATGATAGTTTCTAACTGCATCTAAGTTGCTACAAAGGCCATGATTTTGTTCTTCTTTGTGGCTACATAATATTCCATCATGTATATGTACCATATTTTCTTTATCCAGTCCACTTTAGATGAGTATCTGGGTTGGTTCCATTTTTTTTTACTATTGTGAATAGTGTGGCAATAAACATGCATGTGCAGTGTCTTTCATGTAGGCAATTTATGTTCCTCTGGTATATTCCCGGGAGAGGGGTTATCGGGTGTATGGAAGCTCAATTTGTATTTCTTTTAGAAATTACCACACTGTTTTCCATAGAGGATGAGGTAGCTTACATTCCCATCAACAGTGTAGCAATGTCCCTCTTCTCTGCAGCTGCACCAGCACCTGTTGTTTTTTGACTTGTTAATAATAGCCATTCTTACTGTAGTTAGGTGATATCTCATTGTAGTTTTGATTTGCATTTCTCTGACAATTAATGAAGCTGCATATTTTTTCATGTGTCTGTTAGTTGCTTGTATGTCATCCTTTGAAAAGTGTCTGTTCATGTTCTTTGCCCATTTTTGAATGGGGTTATTTGTTTGTTTCCTTTCAATTCATTTGAGTTCCTTATCGATCCTGAATGTTAGTCCCTTGTCAGATGCATAGCTTACAAATACTTTTTTTCCATTTCATGTGTTGTCTCTTTACTCTCTTGATGGTTTCTGTTGCTGTACAAAAACATTTGATAAGTTCTCACCTGTCTATCTTAGCTTTGGTTGCATTTGGTTTTGGAGACTTGGTCATAAATCATTGCCTACCCTGATGACTGGAAGGGTGTTCCCTACATTTTTCTTCTAGGATTCTTATAGTTTGAAGTTTATATTTAAGTCTTTTGGGGGTTGATTTTTGTATATGATGATAGGTTGGGGTCCAGTTTCATTCTTCTGCTTGTGGCTAGCCAGTTTTTTCAGCACCATTTGCTAAACATGGTTTCCTTTCCTGAGTGATTCTTTTTTTTTGGAGGGGGGTTAGTTTGTCTGTTTTTTGAGTTGAAGTCTCACTCTGTTGCCCAGACTGGAATGCAGTGGCCGCTCACAGCCACCGCAACCTCAATCTGCTGGGCTCCAGCAATTCTTCCACTCAGCCTTCCAAGTAGCTGGAACTACAGGCACACACTACCATGCCCGGCTACTGAATGTTTCTTTTTAATGGCTTTGTCTAAGATAACTTTGTTGAGGGACTGTGGTTTTATTTACACATTCTCTGTCCTGGTCCACTGGTCTACAAGCCTATTTCTGTACCAGTACCATGCTGTCTTGGTTACAGTAGCTTTGTATTAAAGTCTGAAAGTGTGATGCCTCCAGCATGTTCCTTTTGCTGAGGATCACTTTGGCTATTTGTACTCTTTTTTGCTTCCGTATGAATTTCTATATTGTTGTTTCTACATCTGTGAAGATGATGTTAGCAATTTGATAGGTATTTCACTGAGTCTGTAGATTGTCTTGGGTAGAATGGACATCCTGACTTTATTGATTCTTCCAATCAATAACATGGGATGTTTTTCTTTTTGTGTGTATCATTCTGGATTTCTTTGAGCAGAATTTTGTAGTTCTCACTGAAAAGTTTTATTTATTTTTTATTTTATTTTATTTTCAGCTTGGTGGTTTCCTCTTTAATAATGGTGCCTCCTACCATCCTCCCCCAATTTCAGACCCTCCCAGCTACCCCCAAAAAATAAGGTAGCAAAAGGAAAAGACTGCTAGGGTTCTGAGCCTCTTGGGCAGTTAGAAAGGGAACAGAAACCAAAACAACCACTGAGATGGACAATCACTGAGATGGACAATCAAGAAGTCTAAAGCAGAGTGGGAAAGGTAGGCATAGAAAGGGGGGGAAAGGAGAAAGGAAAGGTACAAAATGCCATCTCCACCTTTGCCCCTCCTGCTAAGAGGAGCTAGAGAGAAGTCTCAAATATTAAGAAGTGCAGGTCCTGAAGAAAGGCAGTGGTGTTTGAGCCTGAAGGAGGAGAAGGAGGAGGAGCTCAAAGAAGGGGACCACCTCTCTCTTGGCCACCTCGGGGGCAGCAGCTTCACATACCGTAGGCACTTTCATCACTGTAGGCAATGTATAGAAAGAAGTCTTCTTCGCGGTGTTCCTAGTATAGTTGACCCGTTGTGGCACTGGTAGGTGAAATGACATTGTTGACAAAGAAAAACAAGGCATCCTCAGTTTGCAGATGAATTCACTTCTGGACCAAGAAGTAGAACTGACCAAATGTAAGATCAGAAGGAACCAGGTATTTCTTTTTGTCCAGGTCTCCTATCTGATCTTTGGGAGGCTTTTCTACTATCACTGGGACCCAGTCTGGGTATTACTTTCAGATCCTCTCGCCCTCAGAGTGGCGTTTCTTGAATGGATGTTCCTTTTGGTACACGAACTTTATCTTCCTGGGAACTGGGCTGGACAGGATTAGGCAAGATCTATTTATTTTTAAAGGTCTATTGCTTTATTGCAGTGGGAGGATCGATTGAACTCAGGAGACTGAGGCTGCAATGGACTATGGTTGCACTATTGCACTCCAGCCTGGACAACAGAGAAGACCCTGTCTTTTAAAAAAACGTGTAAAAAGGCATCCACCTACCTGAATGAGTTGTGATATATAATCAAATTTTTTTTTACCTTAAAGGTGTGGAAATGATCCGGTTTTAACCAATCCCGATCTGATTTAAGTAGATTGTTCTTTTCCTTAAGCATAATGCCAACCAAATGAAAGAAGACTCTTCATCTACCTAATTGTAACTACCCAAATTTAGTAACATGGTCTTGAATTTGAGTCTTAATGCTTTATACTTTTCTTGACACCTAATTTTTACTGTACCAACTAAATTAACTAAGTTCATTAAGTGATTATATGACTCTTCAAAATAGATTAATTTTCAAAGGGCTTCTTTTTGGTTGCAAACCAAATTTATCAAATTATCCCCAGTATCTGTACTTTCTCAAAACTTTTCTATTTCCCCTTTTGGTGCCACCAGTCTCTCAGTTACTTAAGGAATTCCTTGTTTTGCCCCTTTTCTTGCATTACAAGAGCAATGAACTACCAAGTCCAACCAATAGTACTAATGAAAGAGATCTACATTGAGCTGCACCTCTTTCTTCTCACTGTCACAAAAATACATTAGACTTTCATCATCTTCTGACTTGTACCTTTCAAAACCTTTGCTAGAGATTCTGTTTTATTTCCAGATTCTCTGTCTTGTTCCACTGGTCTACACTACCTCCAGATTGCAATTCCTAAAACATAATACCAAATTAATCACTTTCTGCCCATTCATTCACTCAAAACACTTGAATGACACCAATCTGACTCCTCAAGACACTTAAATGACAGCTAAATAAAAATTTAAGGCCCACAGTTAGCCAAATTCACTCTATATTTCCAGACTTTTTTCCATACCACTGCTCTTTTCTCACCTTAAAGTTGAGTACAACCAATTGCCCCACATGGCAACACGGTGCTTTCTCTCCTTTGCACCTCTGCTCTTATTCCTCCTTTGTTCTTCACCTTCCCTCACTAATTGAAATTCTTGTCATGCTTTAAAATTCAGCATAAACACTACAAAGGATTATCTTGTCTCTGGAGTTAGAAATAACATTGTCTTCCTCTGAGCTTCCATACTACACTGAATTTTACTTTCCAGACTCAATCATTCATTACAGTTATTTATGTGTACATGTCTATATTTTCCCATTATACATAGATACATTCTTCAGGGTCAACATATGTCCATTGGGAGATAATTCTCCATAAAAGGATGCTTCTGCATATCTTCCAAGCAGAAGTTCTGACTACATTTGTTTCAGACCATTTTTTCACAGATGTCTATAAAACAATGCTGGAAGATAGAGGTAGTGTTTCCCTTCAGAGCATGGGCAGATTTGCTTATGGTTCAGAGCAAATAATAAAGGTAATATCTCTTCTCAGGGTGCAGGTTAGGCATACTTACTGCTTTTAATAATAGATTTAAACTTTTTAATCTCAGAGTTCTTTCCCTACCACACACCCCACTGTATGTACATTTATCATCTGGCCCACTTTATATCACACTTTGAGAATTAGGGCTCAAGAAACAGGCATAAATGCTGATAATCTGGTTACTGCTATTGCTGTGGATAATAAAGTCTTTTGTCTCTGACCCAAGAGTTTCATGTCTTCTGCCAGTACTTATAAAACTGGGCAGACTGGCAAACAGACTTTAAAGAGATTCCATGATTTCCACTACCTAGTATTCACACTCTGTGTGAGTCACCTTTCCTTGAGAATGAAAAGAACCTTGACTTGCCACAGATTACAGCAAAGGTGGTAGAATGTATGTGACTATGTGCACATGATTATAGATGGTTGTAACATATGTCTTAAGAGAAGACTTTCTCTCTTGCTAACCTTGAGGAAGCAAGTAGCTATATTGGGAAGGTCAATGTGACAAGGACCTGAAGGTAGTTCCCATCCAAGAGCTGGCAAGAAACTGAGGCAGCAATCCATAGCCTATAAGAAACGGAATTCTACCAGCAAGTATGTGAGCTTGGAAGCAGATCCTTCCCTAGTCAAGCCCTAAATAAGAATCTAGTCCTGACTAACACCTTGATGGAAGCCTTGTATAACACCCAGGAAAGCTATGCCTGAACTCCTGACTTACAGAGACTGTGAAATAATAACATGAGTGTTAGTTAAACTGCTAAATTTTTAGTAATATGGTTACTAAACAATACATAATTAATACAGAGGCTAACTTGGTCGCTTACAAGCAGGGTAAAATCTCACACTCTTTTTTGTGGTTTTGGCAACAAAGTTGGGATGCTGACAGAGACATGGCTATTAGGAAGAGGAAGAATTAGAGTCTTGTGGGCTAATTGATAGAATCTGAGGAAAATACATAGGAATCATCAGTAAAACATGTTGGCCAAGTGATATGATTAACTGGGCAATAAGTGGTCCTCCATTTTATTGCCTGTTAATGAGGGGGAATTTCTTCTGATTCTCCAACTTAATGGGTTCAGGACAAGTCCCAAGAAGCAGGTTCAAAGACTGCTTGCGGAATATTGCCCTGGTGGTTTTTAATTCTCCTCTAAAAAGGATGACTTTCTCACCAAACTGGCAGCCAGTCTCAGGTCTTCTCCATGCTAACAACTAACACTAGATTCATCCTGGAGGGGTCAGAAGGTGCTAATTTTTTCAGACAACAGTTATAGAAACACTCATTTATATTGTGTATATAGGGTGGAAAATTTTTAACCATCATGGACAAAAACATATAGCATTGTGATCATACTTGAAAAATGGCAGTTATCTCTTTGGGGAAAATGTTATTCTTCACTCCATGGCCTGAGGCAAAGTTGCTGCTGCCTGATAGGACTCTTCACCTGGGCCTGGGCCTGGCTCATAGACAGTAGAGCTAAATTGAAGCCCAGTGGCATCAATTGAACTGCCTCAATGCCAGCTATGCAAAACCAAAAATTCACATTTTCTCTGATCAGTGGGCAGAGCTCAAGTACATTCTCACAGTTCTGTCCACTATCCCCTTTAGTGAACTATATTATATGTTTACTGGCTCTTGGACTAGAGTCAATGGTCTAAATGTTTGGTCTGCCACTTGGAAAACTGCAGACCAGCAAATCAAAGATACATTTATTTTGCTCCATGAAATGTGAAAACATAGCATGGCTGCTAAAGGGATCATTTGGATTACTCATACAGGTGTCTAGGGTAAGGCCTTATTATCTGATAGAACTAACTGGAATCAAATTGCTGATTAAAAGTCTGTACCATACAGATTGCCACTGGTGCTGCCAGAATCAATCCTCATACCAGACATGGTAACATATGCACCATTTTATACTAGATAAAATGTAAAAGACCCCATGTTTTTCGACGCCAGATTTCTGACTCTTGCCAAAAGTCAACCTATTTGTCTTATAGTGAGAGAGGCAACATTGCACAGGATGTGGTTTCCATTCATTTACGGGAAATCAACTAAGTCAGGTCTTTCATCTTTTCTTGGAGTTATCAGTGGTGCCTCACTGCTACTGACATTTTTGGGGTTATGATGTTACCTTTCTAGTGTGATCAGCAGAATTTACCCACAGTATCATGGCTATTGATACTAAAAGAAGTCATGTTTTTGGTTCTCTGGCTTATTTGTATTCTGATGTTTTATCATCAATGCTACTCAGAGAGCTAATAGTCAAGATATACAGGGCATTGCTGAAAAGAATAAAGCAATCATCTACCAATTAGTAGCCCTTAACAGCTGGATGTGGCCAAAGAAAGAGATCCTAAAAGAGAGGCCCAAACCACTGTCAGCCCAGGGTAACTGTGGGCATATCTAAGGCTGTGTTCACTGAGGAACAAGATCAGAGAGGCAATACTGCAGAGAGAAATAGATTGCACAAAAAACAATTCAGCCACTTAAAAAGTGAGCAAGAAAGTAACAAAACAAGCCCAGAAGGAGGGAGGGGGAAAATGGAGGACCAAATGGAGTTACTATATTATCTGAAATATTCAATTCCAACAACAACAAACACAAAATATGTAGAGAAACAATAAAGTATGACCTGTATACCAGGGGGGAAAAACAGACAGAAACAACCCGTGAGAGAAATTACATAACAAATCTAAAAGAAAAAATCTTCAAGCTAGCCATTATAGATATGTTTAATCAAAAGACTAAGGAAAACCATCATTCAAGAATTTTAAAAAGGCATGATAATAATGGACAATGTTCAATGAAATTGAAACTACCATTAAAGAGATAGAAATTATTTTTTACAGAAGGAATCAAATGGAAATTCTGGAATTAAAAGTACAATAACTGAAATTTAAAAATTCACTACAGAAGCTTAAGAGTAGATTTGAGTGTTACAAGAAAATATTTTAAATATAAAGATAGATCAATAGATAGCATGAAATCCAAAGAATGGAGAGAAATAAGAACTAAGAAAATAGAGACTCAGAGAGCTACAAAACACTATTAAGCACATCAGCATATTCATATTGGGAGTACCAGAGGAGAGAGAGAAAAAGTAAGAGAAAAAAATAATTGGGAAACTAATGACTGAAAATTTCCTAAATATATTGAAAAGCAATAGTCTACACATCTAGAAAACTCAACAAACTCCAAGTTGGAGAAACACAAAGAGATCCATAAACAGTCTCATAGTAAAAATACTGAACATTAAAGACAGGGAGAAACTCTTGAAAGCAGTAAGAAAAAACAAGTTGTCACTTATAAAGAAATCCCAATAATATTCAAACTGATTCATTGACAGAAGCAATGGAAATCAGAAAGCAGTAGGATGTTATATTCAAAATGTTCAAAAAAAAGAAAGCTGTCAATCAAAAATCCTATATCCAGAAAAGCTACCCTTCAAAACAGAAAGAAAACTAAAAGCATTCCAAGATAAACATATTTTTATCTTATAAAAAAATATTAAAAGAAGTTCTTTACACTTCAGTGTGACCCTGTATGGTATTTCAAATTCATGCAAAAACCAAAGAGCACTTATGTTACTATAAAAGAACTTTAAATACATATTTATTCTACTTTCTTCTCTTAACTTATTTATTAAATAATTGCATAAAACTATATGCTATATAATGTATTGTTGGGCTTATACCATATAGAATTGCAATATATTTGCCAATAACAGCACAAAGTAGATGAATAGGAGTAAAGATGCATTGGGTTAAGAAAATTAATCTATTGGTGACTCAAATCCAGAATAACAAGTGAATAGAATCAGAAATGATAAATAGGTTAATATAATAAAGGCTGTAAATATATACTTGCTTTCCTCTTATAGCATCTTTGAAAGACAAAATTATATAAAGAAATCATTACAAAAATGTCCTTTTATATTTGTAACTTTTATGGATTTAGTAATTATAACAATATCACAAAAAGGTGGGAAAGGAAAATAGATTTAATATATATAACAATGAAACCATAAAAAGGAGGAAAAAAATAACATCTCTATATCTCACTTGAATTAATTTAGTATAAATATGAAGCTGTTAGCCGGGCTCGGTGGCTCAGCCTGTAATCCCGCGCCTTTGGGAGGCTGAGGTGAGTGGATTGCCTGAGCCCGCGGGTTCGAGATCCGCCTGGGCAGCGAGAACTCATCTCTGCAATAAATCAAAAAATCAGCTGGGCTTGGTAGCGCACACCTGTAATTCTGGCTACTCGGAAGGCTGAGGCGGAAGGATCACCGGAGCCCAGCAGGCGAGGCTGCGGTGGCCGGGAGCGGCCACTGCACTCCAGTCTGGGCGACCGAGTGAGACTCCAACTCAAAAAAAAAAAAAAAATGAAACTATTTGTGACTAGTTGAGATCTATATGGTAAGCAAAAGTAATCACTAGAGAAATTTACAAAAATATATAGTAAAAAATTATTAAAGAAGTTAAAATGTTACATTGGAAAATATTCACTTAATGCCAAAAAGCAGTAAGGAGAAATAAAGCAAAAAGACATAAAACATATTTTTAAAAATGTAAAGTGGCAGACATAAATCTAACTGCAATTAAAAATAACATTAAACAATTCAATCTCAAGACAGAGATTATCAGAAGGTTTAAAAAAACACACACACGATCTAACTATATGCTGTCTACAGGAGACGTACTTTAGATTCAAAGGCACAGAAAGTAAAAGGATAAAGAAAGACTTACCACACAAACAGAAAAAGTAAGAAAGTTGGAGTGGCTATACTAATTTCAGAAAAAATACACTGTAAAGCACAAAATGTTGCTAGAGATAAAGAGGGACAATTTACAATAATAAAATGGTCAATTTATCCAGAAGGCATACAAATTATAAATATATCTGCATCTAATTAAAAAAAAAACCAAAATATATAAAACCAAAACTGACTGAAATAGAGGGAGAAATAACAATTCAACAATAATAGAGACTTCAATAGTCTACATCCACTAATTGATAGAACAACTTAGCAGATCAACAAGGAACTAGAAGACTTAAACAACTGTATAAACATTATAAACTAGTGAACTATAAACTAGATCTAGAAGACATCTATAGAAAATTTCACTCAACACAAGCAGAATCTACATTATTCTTAAATACTCATGTAACATTCTCCAGAAGAGGCCATCTGTTAGGTCAGAAACAAATCTCAATAACTTTAAAAGAATAAAAATAATACAAAGTATTTTTTTCTGATGACAACAGAATTAAATTAGAAAGTAATAACAAGAAAAAAAAACTGAGAAACTCACAAATATGGCAAAATTGAACAATACATTCTTAAATAACAAGTCAAAGAAAAAATTAAAAGACAAATTACAAAAAAAATTGAGATGAATAAAAATAAAGACATAATATGCCAAATATATGGGACAGAACAAAATAGGACAACTTAGAAAAAAATTTGTAACTGCAAATGACTATACTTCTGAAGGAGAAAGATCTTAAATTATAAACTTAAACTTCAAGAATATGAAAAAGAAGAACAAACCAAACCTAAAGAAAGCAGAAACAAAAAAACTTTTTAAAAAAAGATTAGAGCAGAAATTAATGAAATCAAGAATATAAAAATAATAAAGTAATGAAATAAAAAGCTGATGCCTTAAAAAAAATCAACAAAATTGATAAATCTTCAGCTAAATTGATCAATAAAAAAAGAGAGAATTGGGCGCAGTGGCTCAAGTCTGGTAATCCCAGCACTTTAGGAGGCCAAGGTGAGAGGATTGCCTGAGCCCAGGGGTCCGAGACCAGCCTGAGTAACTTGGAGAGACCTCGTCTCTAAAATAATTTTTTTAAAAATTAGCTGGGTGTAGTAGCACGCACCTGTAGTTCCAGCTACTTGGAAGGCTGAGGCAGAAGGATCACCTGAGCCCAGCAGGTCAAGACTGCAGTGGCCATTAGCGTGCCATTGCACTCCAACCTGGCAACAAGACTGAGACTCTGACTCAAAAACAAAAAGAGAAAGAGAAAGTTCAGCTTACTATGATCAGAAATAAAGGAACAACACTACTGACCTTATACAAGTAAAAAGAATTATAAGAGAATACAATGAACAATGATACGCTAAATTAGATAACTTCAATGAAATGACAAATTTCTACGAAGACACAAACTACCAAAACTGACTCAAGGAAATACACAATCTGAATAGATCTATAAAAAAACAATTGAATTATAGTCATGCATTGCTTAGGGATGGTGATATGTTGTGAGAAATGTGTTGTTGGGCAATTTTGTTGTGCAAGTTTTGTAGAGTGTACTTACACAAACCTGGATGGTATAACCTAAACACACCTAGGCTGTGAGGAATAGCCCATTGCTCCTAGGATAGAAACCTGACAACGTGTTACTATATTCAATATTGTAGGCAATTGAAATACAATGCAAATGACGAAAATACAATAGCAAGTATTTGTGTATCTAAACATGTCTAAACAAAAATAAAGGTACAGTAAAAATATAATATTTTAATCTTAAGAGACCACCATCATATATGTGATCCATGATTGACCAAACATTACTATGTGGTATATGACTGTCGTAATAATAATTTTAAAAACTACCCACAAAGAAAAACCCAGACCCGGATGGATTCATCACTGAATTCTACCAAACATTTAAAGAAGAATTAACGCCAATCTTCACAGACTTTACCAAAAGGAAACACTTCCAAATCATTTTATTAGGCCAGTTTTATCCTGATACCAAAACTGAGAAAGACATTACAAAACAAGAAAACTACAGACCAATCTGAATACAAAAGCTTCAACAAAATACTAACAAACCAAATCCAATGACATACAAAAAGAGCTATACATTATGATAAGTGGAATTTGTCCCCAGAAATGCAAGCTTGCTTAGCACTTGAAAATTAATGTAATATGCCCTATCAATAGAATAAAAAACAAAAACTATATAATTATCTCAATAGATGCACAAAAACATCAAATGAAAATCTAATAGCCTTTTATGATTAAAAACACTTAACAAGTTAGGAGTAGAAGAAAACTTCCTCAGTCTAATAAAGAACATCTATGAAAAAAAAAAAACCTGACATCATATTTAATGGTGAAAGAGTAGATGTATTCTCCTAAATAACAAAAAAGACAAGAAGTTCACTCCCATCCCTTGTATTTGACATGGTACTGGTGGTCTAACCAACGCAATTATGCAAGAAAAAGAACTAAAAAGCATCCAGACTGGAGAGGAAGACGTAAAAGTATCTGTATTCACAGATCACATAATCTTATATATAAAAAATTCTACAGAATCATCTTTAAAAATTATTAGAACTAATAAATGAGTTCAGAAGGTTACAGAATACATCAATACACAAAAATAAATCGTACATTTATGTGATTACAATTCAAAAATAAAATAGATGGACATTTCGAAAATAAAATTGAGAAAACAATTATTTTTAAAGCATCAAAATATATATATTTAAAAATAAATTTAACAAAAGTTTAAAAAAAAACTTAGGCTTTGAAAGTGGCAACACGTTGTTAAAAGAGAATTAAAGAAAATCTAAATAAATGGAAAACATAGCATGATCATGAATTAGAAAACTTAATATTGTTGATATGACAATACTCTCCAAAGTGATCTACAAAACCAATACAATTCCAGCCAATTGTTTATAGAAGTTGACAAGCTGATTCAAGAATTTATATGAAATTGCAACAAACCCAGAATAGTCAAAACAATCTTCATGAAAGAGGAAAATAGAAGGACCCACACTTCCAAATTTTAAAATTTACCAAGGCAATGGTGATCAGGATAGTGTCGTACTGGCATAATGATAAGCATATAGGTGACTGGAATAGAATTAATAGTCCAGGCCAGGCATGGTGGCTCATGCCTTGAATATCACTTCTTTGGAAAATATAGGCAGGAGGATCACTTAAAGTCAGGAGTCTGAGACCAGCCTGGGCAACATAACCAGACTTTATCTCTTAAAAAATAATAATAGCCGGGTTCAGTGGCTCAGCCTGTAATCCTGCGTCTTTGGGAGGCTGAGGTGAGTGAATTGCCTGAGCCCGTGGGTTCGAGACCCGCCTGGGCAGCGAGACCTCATCTCTACAATAAATCAAAAAATCAGCCAGGCGTGGTAGCGCGTGCCTGTAATTCCGGCTACTCGGAAGACTGAGGCGGAAGGATCTCCGGAGCCCAGCATGCAAGGCTGCGGTGGCCGGGAACGGCCACTGCACTCCAGTCTGGGCGACCGAGTGAGATTCCAACTCAAAATAATAATAATAATAATAATAATTTTTCAGAAAACAAGAATTAATAGTCCAGAAATAAATACTTGCACATATACTCAATTGATTTTAAACAGGGTGCTAAGGTTATTCAATGAATAATCAATAGTTCTTTCAACAAATACAAGGGGACCCCCCAAAATAGAATTTATTTATTTAAAAATTGTGTATTTATTCTTACATTTTAAACTTGAGTCACCTTCAAAGTGCTCTTCATACTTTGAACATCTATCACCACGCTTTTCCACTGCTCAAATCAGTTTTTGAACTCATCAATTTCGATGCCTTTTAGTGCTTCTGCCGTTTTTTGTTTCATCTCTTCCACACTGGCAAACCATTTCTGTTTGAGGACTTTTTTCATCTGGGTAAACAACAACAAAATCGCATGGGGTGAGAACCAGTGAATAGGGAGGGTGAGGGATGGGGCTCTTGCCGTTTGGGGTCCACAACTGCTGAACACTCAGCATGGTGTGAGCAGGTACATGGTCATGGTGGAAGAACCAGTCACCTGTTTGCCACAACTTGAGACACAACATCCACAAATCATGACGCAACCTTCTCAAAACCTCCAGGTAAAATCTTTGGTTGACCATTTGATCCAGAGGAACCAATTCTGAATGTACTACAAGGGGTCTTCCCTCCAAAAGATAATCCCTTTTTGGGGAGTTACCCCCTCATAATGCTGGGACAGCAGTGCCTGTAACCTGATCATCTTTGTGTGCTCCATTCCATTTATATATCCTAAATGAGCAAATAAATGAATTTGTATTTGAGTCATGTACAAACACCCCAAAATAGGCAGCCTGTCCACAGGTCAACTCCAGGCCTCTTATGAGATATACAGGGCAGGTATAGTATAAGGCATTAAATACATGATTGAATATGATCTATCAGAGAACCAAATATCACTTCCAATCTATATTTACCAAGATAAGTTCAAAACAGAGCAGGTCTAGTCATTTCAGCTACCTTGAAAATTTCCCTAATCCTCACAGCCAAATTGATTGTGTCTTGATCTTTATTAATCTCTAACAGTGCTAAAAATTAATTCATTAATGTCCAGCCAGCACAGTTCATCTTCTACACATCAAAAATTCCCATTGTCATTTATTATCTATCTCTCCGTCTCTCCTTGTATCGCTCTATCTTTATCTTTCTTTGTCTCTCCTACATAAACACACACACACACACACACACACACACACACACACACACACACACACCTTAATAGTGAAAAGTTTTTATTTATATTGTTAAGATTCACTGCACACTAAGAAAAATAGTAATAATAATGCTTGGATCCTGAGTTGAAGGTGTATCAGAATAATTCCAACAATAACGTAATTGAACATATACTAAACAAGTCACATTAAGAGTAAAAACATATTTCTTTATCCCATGTAAATATTTGCTTCCTAAGATAAAATACTTGTTGACTTCAACATATAGAAGAATTAGAAAGGTAATATGTTGTCTATTTTTAAGAAAACTTTTTTAAAGCTTTCATTTAAAAAGCAGTTATTAGTGGACCAAAATAGATTTAGAAAGATTCACCTCAGTTAAGCATCAGTCAGATAAGCATACTCGCTCCTGCCCCAGATCTGTGTGTTATGATTCAGTGTGAAATTACTTGAGTTAGGCTGGGCTAAGGGTACATACAGTCCATTGGGATATATCTGAAGGAGAGTCAGCAGGAAGCCATCAGTATGGGCAATTCGATGGTAGGATTTTTCCTTCTGCATTGAGGCTCAGCATCATCTGGGGGACCATGCCACTAGCTGTTATGCTGGATTCCATTTGTTGAGAAGACTAAAATAGGACCAAGATCCTTCTTCCCCTTTGCTCATCAATAAACCTTCTGGGCTTGGGCTGAGAAGAGAGATGTCTCCATAGCCAAATCGCTTCACTCCCTAGAGAAGCAGCCTGCATTCCTTTGGACATTCAGAAGATGTGGCCTTTTCTCTCTTTTCCCCATTCCCTTTCCTTTTATACCCCAATTGTCTTTGTCAAGAACCTGATAGCCAGGGTGGTAGCGCACGCCTGTAGTTCCAGCTACTGGGAAGGCTGAGGCGGAAGGATCGCCGGAGCCCAGCGGGTCGAGGCTGCGGTGGCCGGGAGAGGCCACTGCACTCCAGTCTGGGCGACCGAGTGAGACTCCAACTCAAAAAAAAAAAGTACCTGAGAACTATTCGGAAGAGTGAGTAGGATTGAAGAGCTTTTGCATTTCTTCCCAGAAGTGCTGAAATTACCCCCTTATCTGTCCTGTGGGGACACTGTGAAGCTTCCTTAATTAACGTTTGTCAGACTCTTTCAAAGGAAAGTTGCCAGGTGGTGATTACAGCAGCTTATCTTACTCTCTTTGGTTTGTAAATCAGTTTAGAATGTTCTCATGAAACTTGGGGTACCAAGCAACTCTTCTTAAAAAGAACTAGTCCCATTTTCAATGACTTCAAATTCTATGGTCTTTAGGAAACAGTTGCAATGAATACTATTAAATTTCATTTAACAGCAAAATAATATTATTAAATTTCGTTACAATGACATCATTTTTCACACTACAAAATCAAATTCCTTAATTAGGACCTGAAAATCGTTCCCACTTTCCTCACTGTTGCATTGTTTTTATTTGGACTATTCCCATTGCCACGAGCAATCCTGGCTCAAAAGAAAAACATACGTTGTGATTTGGCTTTTCAGTTTCGCCTTTAGGACAGGTATGCAAATACCTTGTTCTCGTTGTTAAATTTGCCAGGGAGGGTACTTTTCTTGCACGTGTTGATTTTACTAATGTGCATGAGGGCGCCTGTGAAATCATCATTCCGGCACCAACCATTTGCTACCAGAAAACTAGTCATCAAATCAGCAAGCGAATCACTGAGCCCCAGAGGCTTCCTTACTCTGTTGGGATAAGGATCATATCTCAAGTCCTTCTGAACTTGATTACAACAAGCAAGGACCTGAAAAGGGCTGGGGCCTAAAAGTCACCCTGAATAACTTTAAGAGTTCAAGGTGGTTCAGCATGGCTACCAATATGTTGCTGTTAACTCAGCGAATGGAAAAGGAAATGGAAGTTCGAGATCCCTTAGACTTGCAGAAATCTATACAAATCAGGCAAAAGAGCTAAGAAAAGAAAAACTTCTTTAGTGGCTCTGATCTCTGGCTGGAAGTTTTCAGTCAATGTAGTTAAGAGCAAAGAACAAGTCTTGGGCCCATCTGACCCTGACAAAAATTGATTTTCTGTCCAGTAACTGCCTGAATCCTAGGTTAGTTCATGCCTTGTCTGGCAAAGCGCCTTCCCTAAGTACAGTACAGTAGCCCATAGGGACGTTTTTTTAAAGTTTTCCCAAGAGTGACTTTTTCTTCCCTTCTATCTTCCCCAGAGTTTTCTTTTGTTTGAAACTGCAACCTCAGTTTTTATAATTCCATGAATGAAAAACCATGAATATTTATTTTAGAAAACATTCAGGTTCTAGAAGTGGCCACATTTGTTGATTTCTTAAATAAAGCTGAAGTTCTCTCTCCGTTACTGTATGGTAAGCCCTAGGGCTCAATTCAGATAAGTGTGCTGTGTTTCACTGCCAAAAACAACATCCTTTTTTTTCTGCAGTCACCATAAACCAGCCACCCTAGAAAAACCTGCTTTGTAGTCCTGAAGGAATTGTTCAGAATATTTTACGTGTAAGTGAAACCTGAGTGTTCTTCTTCCTTCCTTTTATAATTTGTCATTAAGAACTTCCATTTTTATTTATTCTTCCACATTTAGCACCTGAATACTTATGGGATCTGCAAAAGTACATATTGAAATATGCAAATAGTATATAGCATGTGAGTGTCAGATGCATGGAAATTAAATCAAATACAGGGGGAAAAAAACCAGAGTGCATTAAAGCTAACTTTATGGCCCCAAGCTGTAGATAAATTGTGGTCTGTGGTAGTTACACAACAGCTGTTCGAATTTAAAATAAAATTATGATAAGGATCCCCAGAAGATAGCACTTCTTGAGGTAATAGCATTTGCTTCAACGCATCTGTTGGCAAACGGCACTGACAAGAGCCTCCATGTGAAAGTTTATTCTGATTTTCCCCCTATGTCCCATCACTCCCATATCTGGTGGATGGCAATTCTTACCGAGTGAAATTTATGTTTAGGTTCCCAGCATGACCCTTTCTTCTGTGTCTAGGCAGGTGAATTTATGCTTCAGCTTGTTGTGGGCCTTCAGGACAAAGGAATGTGACCAAGTAGACAACATATTGTTGTTGTGAAGAAAAGAAAACAGAAAGTGGCCACTCTTTTAGCCGAGGTTCACACATTCAAACTCAGTTATCCCTATACTCCTGGTGCATAGTAGTCCTTTAAGAGCTTGACACCCAATAAAATTTAAACTTTTATATATTATTTTCTTCATTTATTGCACAAGAGTTTTATTGCAGACATGTAGGAAACCACCCAGAAGGAATGTCTAAGAGTGGTGACCGCCATTTCCATCAGCACCTCAGTTCTGTCTGTGCTCAACCTGAAGTCTATTTGCTTATTTTCTCTCTCCTGACCGCTTCCATCTCTTGTTCTTGTGAGCTCTTGGTCGTTGTTCTCGCCCGTCACCCTCATCACTGTCACATCGACCAAAGGGTGTGTCCTTAGCAAATAGACTGTATGCCAACAGATAAATCTCTCCACCCATACATGCTTCAGTAAACAAAATTTGCCCAAGTCAAGAGAATGCATACATTCCTAAATAATTTATATCTTATTTGAAACATGATATTAATTCAGATACTTTAAGACTTTTTAAGAAACCAAGTATGGGCATAACCCATTTTGGGGTCCCTCTCTTTTTCTAGAGAGTTTTGTTGCTTGATAAGTTCCTTCTTTCACTCAAAAAAAAGAAAAAAGAAAGAAATCAAGTTTGAACTGAAAACTTTCCCATAAAACTATACGTATATAGTGAGATAAAATCTACATGTAAAAAGCCTCTTTGAATTGTTCCAGTGTCAAGAAAAAATCTTAATGGAGGGTTTTTCAAAACAAATTGAATTTTTAAACACTTCACATTTTTTTTGTTTTTGAGTTGGAGTCTCACTCTGTTGCCCAGACTGGAGTGCAGTGGCCGTTCCCGGCCACCGCAGCCTCGACCTGCTGGGCTCCGGCGAGCCTTCCACCTCAGCCTTCCGAGTAGCCGGAATTACAGGCATTCGCTATCACGCCCCGCTGATTTTTTGATTTAGAGTAGAGATGAGGTCTCACCAAGTTGCCCAGGCGGGTCTCGAACCCGCGGGCTCAGGCAATCCACTCACCTCAGCTTCCCAAAGGCACTGGATTACAGGCTGAGTCAACGAGTCCAGCAACACTTCACATTTTTAAAGTAACCTAAAAACAGGAGTTAATAAGGAAAGATTATTGCTGTTAAAAATAATAGTGAAATTTTAAAACAAAATTAGTTTTGTAAAATCTGTCAGTGAGTTGAAATATTACAGTTTGGGATATTTTATGATTTCAGCATGTTTAAAAATATAAAAATTGTCTGTCAAGAATCTTACTATTTGCTCTTTAAGAACCAATGAACTGTTTTTGAGCCAGAGGAAAGTCCATCTTATAATAGCAGATTGGGTAACTTAATTGAAAATGTATTCTGCAAGAAACTTAATAAGAAAAACACATAAATGTCTTTCTATTTAGCTAACTGGCTAAAGAAACAACATGGAAAACTAATGCTCACACAAAAACCTGCACATGATGTTTATAGCAGCTTCATTCATAATTGCCAAAACTTGGAAGCAACCAAGTTGTTCTTCAGTAGGTAAGTGGTCAAACTGACACATCTAGATGATGGAATATCATTCAGTGCTAAAAATAAAGGAGCTACCAAACCGTGAAAAGACATAGAGGAAACTTAAATACATATTGTTAAGTAAAAGAAGCCAATCTGAAGACACACAAATGGCAATAAGTCTATGAAAAAAATGCTAAACATCACTAATCATTAGAGAAATGCAAATTAAAACCATAGTGAGATATCCTACACCAATCAGAATGACTATTATTTTAAAAGTCAAAAAATAACTGACATTGGTGAAGATGCAGAGAAAAAGAAAAGCTACACACTTTTAGTAAGAATATAAATTAGTACAACCTCTAAGGAAAAACAGTATGGAGATTTCTCAAAGAACTAAAAATCAAATTACCATTTTATCCAGCAATCCCACTACTGAGTATCTACCCAAAAGGAAAGAAATCATTTTATAGAAAAAGTACCTGCACCCATATGTTTCATGTTTTTATCACAGCACTAGTCACAACAGCAAAGATATGGAATCAACCTAAGTGTCCATCAACATGTGAATGAATAAAGAAAATGTAGTGTACACACACACACACACACACACACACACACACACACACACACAGGGGACCCCCAAAAAACTGCAATTTATTTATTAAAAATTGTGTATTTCTTCTCACACGTTTAAACTTCAGTTACCTTCAAAGTACTCTTCGTTTGATGCAATATGCTTTTTCACTGCTCAAATTCGTTTTTAAGGTCATCAATTTGGACGCCTTTTTTAGTGCTTCTGCGTTTTTTTGTTTCACCTCTTTCACATCAGCAAAACATTTCCCTTTGAGGAATTTTTTTCATCTGGGGAAACAAAAAAAGTCACTTGGGGCAAGATCGGATGAGTAAGGAGGGTAAGGCACAAGGATCATGCTGTTTGGGGTCAAAATTGCTGAACACTCAGAGCAGTGTGACCAGGTATGCTTATAAATCACCCATCAGGAAATGAACAAGTATGTTGAAAGAATCTCCCCCAAAAAATATTTCTCTGAAGGTGAATTTAGCCTCTCACAACAACACTAGCTGGTACGTGGATGCTGATGGGTTTCTAAAACACTTACCTAGTGGGGAAAAGCCTGTATTACAAGAGACCTGCATATATATACATACATGGAATACTAGAGTATACTAGTTTCTCTCTCTCTCTCTCTATATATATATATATGTATATGTATATGTATACATACATATTACATATAGAGAGAGAGAAAGACTCTATATATATGTATATCACACAATGGAATATTAGTCAGCCATAAAAAAAAATCATGTCTTTTGCAGGAACTTGGATCGAACAGGAGGCCATTATCTTAAGTGAAACAACTCAGAAACAGAAAGTCAAATACCACATGTTCTCACTTATACGTGAAAGCTAATTAATGTGCACACGGACATGGAGTGTGAAATGATAGATAATGGAGGCTCTGAAGGTGGTAGGGTTGAGGGGGATGAGGAATAAGAGATTACTTAATGACTTAAAGTATAATGTACATTATTGGGGTGATGGTTATACTAAAAGACCATACCACACCACTATGCAATATACCCATGTGACAAAACTGCCCTGTACCCCTTAAATTTATACAATTTTTTAAAGAAGCCAATTTGAAAAGGCCGCCACAGAAAATACAGCATCAAAAGTGAACTCTAACATAAAACATCAACTGTGGACTACGATGATAATGATGTGTCAGCGTAGTTTCATCAGTTGTAAAAAATGGACCACCCTGATGGGGGATATTGACAATGGGGATCTACCTGTGTGGTTGGAAGATGTTTATGGGAAATCTCTATACTTGCCTCTCAATTACGCTGTGAAGCTAAACTGCTTTTTTAAAAATTAACTATTTTTTTAAATTGAGAAACAATGGGAACTAAATACAAAGCTCGATCTAATATAAATTAGAAATGCTATTAATTCACATGTATTCATTAACTAATTGTGAACCTGTTTAAAATACCATTGTGAACTGCAATGTGTTTTAGATTCAAATAAATCCTCAGAATTACTCACAGTAAATATTAGCTAAACAACTGAACAAATAATCATTTATATCATGCAGAAAATCAAGTCATCCTGGTCACTGCTAGAAAACATAAAGCATTTAATTCACAAAAGAAATGCAGTTGTACTTTCAGCATGGTACTGGTACAAAAGTATAACCATAAACCAATGGAACAGGACAGAGAATTTGGAAATAAAACCACAGACCTTCAACGAAGTCATCATTGACAAAGCCTACAAAAACAAACATTGGGGAAAGGAAATCATATTTAGCAAATGGTGCTGGGAAAACTGGCTTACCACATGCAGAAAAATGAAACTTGACCCTCATATACAAAAACTAACTCAAAATGGATCAAGGACTTAAATGTGAAACCTCAAAGTATAAGAATCATAGAAGAAAATTTAGGGAACACTCTCCTGGACATTGGCTTAAGCAATGAATTCATGTTAAGTCCTCAAAAACAAATGCAGCAAAATCTAAAATTGACAGGAAGGATCTTATGAAGCTAAAAAGTTTTTGCGCAGCGAAAGAAACCATCAAGTGAGTAAAGAGACAACATGCAAAATGAGGAAAAAATATTTTCAAGCTATGCATCCAACAAAGGTCTAACATTCAGGACCTATAAGGAACTAAAATGCATTGACAGAAGAAAAAAATAACCCAAGTAAAAGGTAGGCAAAGGACATGAGTAGATATTTCTCAAAGGAAGACATACAAGGAGCCAACAGACATATGAAAAAATGCTCAGCTTCACTAATCATCAGAGAAATGCAAATCAAACTATCATGAGATACCACCTCACACTAGTAAGGATGACTATCATTAAAATGTCAAAAGACAACAGGTGTTGGCAAGGCTATGGAGAAAAGGAAATGCTTTTACATTGCTGGTGGGAAAGTAAGCTAGTCCAGCCTTTGTGGAAAGCAGTGTGCATTTTCTCAAAGAGCTCAAAATTGAACCATCATGTGACCCAGAAATCCCACTTTTGGGTATATACACAGAGGAACATAAAAATCGCTCTACCAAAAACATAACTGCACATGTATGTTTATTGCAGCAGTATTTACAGTAGCAAAACATAGAACAACCCCAGATACCCACTGAAAGTGAACTGGATAAAGAATATGTGTTACATATACACGATGGCATACTATGCAGCCATAAAGAACAAAATCATGTCCTTTGCAGCAACATGGATGCAGCTGGAGACCATCGTGCTATTAGTGAGCTATTACGGAGACAAAAAACTGAATGCCAGATGTTCTCATGCATAAGTGGGCCATAAACATTGGGCATGAATGCACAAAGGAAGGAACAACAAATGCTAGGTGTTGCTAAAGGAGAGAGGGAAGGAGGAGGGATAAGGGGCACACAACCATCCATCAGGCTCCATCTTCACTGCCACTCACTGGAAGCCCAAGCCTCACCCTCATGCAACTCACTTATGTAGCAAATCTGCACATGTACCTCACAACCCTAAAGTTCAAAAAATTTTAAAAAGTGAAATCCAGTTGTCCTTTAAAACAATAGGAAGATCTTTTGAACTACAGTTAATATTAAAGATATACATGTCATCCTTAAAAATAGTTTTCTAATGGCCAAATTATGCTTACAATAATTGTTATCCAGAGTTTACAACAGTCTAAATATTAAAACAACCAAGACAACAATTAGTTGGTTTTAAAGACACCTGCCAATTTATATACTAGAAAATAAACATTTCCAAATGAATGTTTTGCTCAGAATTTAAAACAGTATACTAGATAGCCTGCATAATAGCACGAGGAAAACACAAGTTTTACATATCAAAAGACACGTGAAAAGAGAAACCACAAACCAGAATGAAGATACATACCAACCTAATGGTTTTATATCTACAATACATAAAGAACTCTTACGAACCAATAAGAAAAAGAGAACCAGCTCAATAGAAAAACATGAATAGAAAATCCATGAATGGGAAAATTCAAATGATCAAAAAAAATTTTAATCTCAAGAATAATTAGAGATGCAAATAAAAATCATGAAATTTCACACCCATTAAACTAATTAAGATTTTCCAATTCCGACAATACATTGTTTCAGCAAGCATATAAAGTAATAGGAACTTGCATACACAGCTGAAGGGAGTATAAATTAGTACATTCAATTTGGAGAAAATTTCGGGCTATGTATAGCAAAGTTTAAACTACTCACAGCCTATGTCTTCGCAACTCCAAGCCTGAAGAAATCCTTGTTGATGCACTCAAGAGACATATTTAAGAATAATAAAAAACTGAAAACATGCTACATAAGCCCCATTGGCAATATAATGTATGACTGTGATGTCGTCATAAAAATTTTAAAGTAGCAGTTAAAACATACAAATTAGACATCTATCTACCATCTATCTATGTCCCTTTTAAGGACTACACCTTTATATAGATGTAAAATACATGCAAAAGAGCACCATCAATTGCTTATTAATGCAAACATATATTATCTCGTGGGGAGGGAGGAGAATAGGGCAAGGGTGTGGGGCTTTCATTGGACCTACATGGGTTGTTGTTGTTTTTTAAGCTGGGTGGTGAGTACTTGTATTCATTATATCATTATATCTCCAAATACAGAGTCCTTAACTTACAATCATTCAAAGATGTAATTTTTTAACTTTACAATGGTGTGAAAGCAAATGCACATTCAGCAGAAACCAGACTTTGAGTACCCACACCACCATTCTGGTTTTCACTTTCAATACAATATTCGATAAATTAAATGAGATATTCAGCACTTTGTTATAAATTAGGCTTTGTGTCTGATGATTTGCACAACTGTAGGCTAAAGTAAATCTTACCTGTGTTTATGGTAGCTAGACCAAGTTATGATGTTTGGTTAGCTAAGCATACGGAATGCATTGTTGACTTGACAATTTTTTTTTTTTTTTTTTTTTTTACTTACAAAGGGTTTATTGGGATATAATCCCATCACAAGTCAAGAAGCATCTGTATAGTCTCATTCTGAAGTACTGGGGGTTGGGATTTCAGCATAAGAATTTGGGAGAGGTCACAGTTTAGCCCATAACAATATTAAAATCTAACATCAGTAGACAATTGATTCCTAAAATCTAGAAGAAAATGACACTTTAAGGGTAATGGAGCCGATCTGAGAATAAATAGTCTCTAACTTGCCCATGTTTCACCTCGGGAAAAGGAATAGTGCTGCCCTATTCCCATCCTCCAAAGGTGGTGGGAAGACAATTCACCTCCCCATTGCCCAGTCTTACCTGACAACCAAGGTTCAGCCTTAGTATTTCAACAGCAATTCAATTAAGAATACCAAACTACTTTCTAAGCTGTATTTTGTTACCTGAAATAAGTAATACTCTATCTTTCTCTGAAACTTCAAGTTGATCATCTTTCCCTCTTATTGTGCAATATCTTTTCATAAGCCTCCCATTGGTGTTTTTCTGTTTGCTCATTCTTGTTACAAGACAACCTGGTCAGACAGAAATAGGATCTCATTCTAGCCCCCAAAGTGTAGCCTCTTCTGAAGTGATGAAGCACACGAAAAACTCCATTTCCCAGAATGCACTGTACTGTGTAAGGACTTCACCTCCCAGGATGCAATGCACCTCAGCAGGTCGTCCCAAATGTCTACACCATTTTTGTTTTGTTTTATTTTTCAGTTACATTTGCTAAATGGAGTTGCAAAGTGTAAAGGCAGAAAATGTCATCTGCAATGAATAAAAAATAAGGCTGTCTTCAGATTTCTTTCCTTCAGCCCTAAGTGCCAGAATACAGTGAAAAATTGTTTACAGAATTTTGAGACAAAAACAAAGAACCCTTGACTGTATAACCAGCCAAGTTTTATTTGATGAGTATAAAGCAACTGAAAGAACTTTCTATCATAAGGCCAGTTTATTGTCTTTACTAATTAAACAAAACCATAACTTAGCTTTTTCAATATACATTTCAAAGATGCAGGACAAAGCATTACCCAAGAATGCTGTTTTTAAATTGATCAGACCACTGAGGACAGATTTTCTCCACAATGCCTCACTCAACTGCTTCTTTTCTGCTTTTGATGCTACGAATTTCCCAGCATCAGAAATGCTTCTTGGGACACATCCTTCACTCACTGTTCTAAATACTTGACTTCTTTGATGACTTCTTAAAACAAGAAATTATGCTGTTGGTGCCAGCATTTACTAACAATGGCCAGACTTCACAGGGCTGATACAAAAAGTGCTCATTTTGTCCTCCACAACAGCAGAACTGCTGAGGCCCACATAAAGGTCATTTTCATTGCCAAGTTTCTTGGTTATTGATTTTCTTCTGCATCTTTAAAATGTATATTGAGAAATCTAAGTATAGTTTTATATAATTAGCAAAGACCAGTAAACTACCATATGATATATTTTATCTGACACAAATCCCTTTCTATTACTATCTTCCTTCTAAGACTTGAGAGTATTTCTCTTTTATCATGTTTTTAAAACAGTATATGCAATGATATTTGTCAGATTTAAGTTGCAAAGAACAAAATTCACTCCAGTTATTTTAGCACAAGCTGGGTTATTACAAGTTTTAAATGGATTACTGGACTATTAAGAAGGCTGAGGAAACAGCCTGTAGGTTAGGTTTCAGGAATGACCCCTAAAGTCACAAAGCCCAGCCACTGAAGAGGCTTTTTGTGAATTGGATGCCCCTTGCCAAACAGGAAAGCTGTCACCTCCTGAACCTCAACATCATCCGCCCCAATCAAGAAGGCTGCTGTAATTTGTACCAGCAAAATGCCCCCTGTCCCGTGTGCACGCACATGCGCGTGTGCACAAACACACACACACAAGATTGATGTTGCAACTCAACAACTGTTAAGACTTCTACTGATGCTGCAGCAGACCATCCAAGTTCCTACCCAACCCTGCTTGTTAGGAAAATCAAGCAGCAGACAGTCTCTGCCTCACTTTCACCTGCCAAATCTTACATGAGTGTATCTAATTCATGTACTTTTTGGAACTATACTCAGAACCTTAGATAAAAGGAAATCTGAGAAATGTACAGTAGCGCACACTAGAAAAAGGTCAGGAAGAATATCGAATCAATCATATTCACACTAATACTATCCTAATCATATTCTTGAACAGGGAAAAAAGGTTAAGGACACATCATAATCTAATGATCCATTAGAAGCATCTGGGGTGCCTGTTGTAACTGCAGATAAGGTTACAATAATAATATTAATAATAATACTATTCGTCACTAACATTTGATTTCACACTGTGTGCCAACCAACATTCTATTCTATGTACTTCATGAACATTATGCCATTTAATCCTTATAACAGCCCTGAGGTGTGTACTCTTTTCATCCTTAATTTACACCTGAGAGAACTGCAGCATAAAGAGGCAAAATAATTTGCTCAAGGCCACATACTGTTAAGTGATGGAACCGAGATTCTAACCCAGACAGTCCGACCCCGGAGACTGCTTCTCTGCTGGATATTTAATTCAGTAGGTCTGAGGTGGGGTCCAGGACACTGTGCTTTTAATAAGCTCTCCAGGGTAATTCTCGTGGACACAAAAGTTTATCTCCAGGATCTTTCCATTTTAGACATTCATCACGTATTAGTTTTATTATAAGAAAAATGCTCTAAAAATCGCATGGTATATAATTCTGTATATGTCATATGATCATTAATAACAGACATACTTCAAAAGGACTGAAAGCAAATATACTAGGGATTGTCATTGTATAGTGGGACTGAGAATGACATTCTACTGTCTTCTACTGTTTGTATTTTCTAAGGATTTCAATAAATACGTCTACATGTGCTCATGTTTCATCTGTCAGTTTACAAATGGTTGATGTTGGCATCCAAGCCTTAGAGATGTAATCTTTCACTTGCATTTTCTTTCCTTTCTTTTTTTCCCTTTCCCAATGCAATTTTATAATATAAAATTAAAAACAAGAATACTTGCTTAAAATTTCCTACTCTGTGATCCAGGTTAAGGCAAGAAAAACAAAATATGTGTCCTATAAACTCAATAAATAAAATACGAGTATTTTATTTTTCTTTTATACATACATTATTATTTTTTCTTTTATACTTCATAAAACAGTGGTTTGAGGCGTCAGTTCTGAACTTGTATATCAATACCTGTTGATCACTCCTTATCTTTCTAGGTTCCCTCTTTTTCTTACTATGTCCACTCCTCCTTGACTGTAAGTCCAAAGGGGAACTTTCTGTACTGTGAGCTTTCTGCCTTCTCAGGAGACTGACAGCTCGCACTGTTCCCTATGCCGGTCCAGCTTCTGCTCAGATGCAAACTGACCACACACTTGGCATCTGCCGCTTCGACAGGCCTAGCTTGGCAACCCTAATCCATCATCCAAGCAAACATTAATATTTTACCTCAGTTATCAAGTGTGCTCGTTCAAACTTTTATCTAAAACATTCTTTATCATCTTTTCATTAAGTTCTCAAGAGCTAATGGTTTCTGAGTTCCCCGGGTAAGGATGATGTTCTGAATAATGAAAGCTCATTATTTCTCCACAGAATGCTTGTTAATTCAAATGATGATATTAAAACTATAGTAGCCTTTAGCGCTGGGGTGATTTCTAGCATACTTTATCATGTATCAATATATACTCTGTTTGTCAAAACTGCCCAGGGCTGGGGCTGACATTCTCTCTGGAGGAGTCTAGTGCTTCAAAAGGCACTGAATACACCAAGGTGACAACTTGCAGGGTTTGCGCCTCTAGGAAATGGAAAGATGAAACTTGAAGTGCCACTGTCTCCCTTGATTTCCTTATTAGTATTCATAAAGAAACAGAGCCCTCCTCTTTCTATTCCTCACGGGTCTCCCTTTCGACGGAATAAAAGAAAATCAATATTTTGAGAAAGAAGCACACATAGGGAGGTTCTACACATGAAACGTTATTTATTTCCATTTAACTGATCCCCAA
Source organism: Carlito syrichta (assembly GCF_000164805.1). Taxonomy (NCBI): domain Eukaryota; kingdom Metazoa; phylum Chordata; class Mammalia; order Primates; family Tarsiidae; genus Carlito; species Carlito syrichta. Next base: position 101,964 of record NW_007017744.1, read on the forward strand.
ATAATCTGCACAAGAAAAAAAGACGGGTTTAGTTATTGCTTAGACACACACACATACACACACAGCCTACATTCAACTCAATGCTTAAAATGGTTGATAATATTCTTGGAGAAAAACTATTGGTTGCCAGGGTTATTTTTAACAAAGCATTATCTGGTTCGCTGAATTTGAGGTGTCTTTAAATACTTCTTAGTCTTATCTCAGCCCAGTTTTTACCACCAAGCAGATTCCTGCCGTTGCCACATTGCTGGAAGTTTCTTGAATAAGTCCCCTCTTCTCCACTTTCGACAGCAGGATACTTCAAATGTTGTCATCCCCACACTCCTCCCTTCTTCCTCACCTTTCGATTAAAAGAGTTTAAACAATTAAGCATACTGCAAGGAGGATCCCACTTAAAGTGTCTCTGGCCTATGACCTATGGAAACTATTCCGCTCCCAGGCAAGGGACGTCTCGTTTCCTTTCTCTCCTACTTAAGTCTTCGCCCTCCTGTTATTGAAAAGCGTGGCACAAAAATCTAAATTGCCTCCTTCTGACAGCTTTTCAAATTCCTCTATGTGTCCAGCATTTTCGAAGCACCTGGAATTCCAGTATCTCAGGAGGTCTCCAAGGAGAGGGCAGTGCTTCTAAATTAGGTTTTCTACTCCCTTGAAATGGCATAGATCTGAAGAATTCAATCCATGCTTCTCTCTAAAACCTGGCAGGAATTGTAATTGTGAAAACCAAGCCATTCTCTATGTTGCTTCAAGCTACAAGGTCAACACACAGGAGCTTTTGTGTGTGCTACAATATGCATGTCTGCACCATGGTCTCTTAATTGTCTCTCTTGTGGAAGACTAGCTGGCCTTCTGCCACAGGCTCTATCATACTACTGTGTTGAACTTTCTGCATCATAGTTGCACTTTTAGAATTGTAACAATCCAAAAAAAGGATCTACCCGCATTACTATAATTATATTAATTACGCTATTCAATATTTTCCGCATTTTACATTAATCATGTTAGGCAATAGAATGATGCTTCTTTAAAAGAAATAAAAATCATTCTGTTAATCCAGTACATGAATGATAAGGAGCATCTGAGGTAATTCATTACAGAGGAGCAAATGCATCCCCAGAATATTTCAGTCATCAGGTCAATTTAAGAAAAATGTGGCTTAAGAAAAATATATAGGTCATTTCCCATTGCAATCATGGTTTTAAATATTCTGACCCAATATTAGACTATGTGCCAGAACACTTTCAGGGAATACAAACATCTGAATTTGGGGTTCTGAAAATACGGTCACCATAGTATGCGGGTAACTACTTAAAACTCCTTTCATAGTTCAAATGGTGCTCCAGTCCTAATACAGATAACAATGCAGTAGACTTAGAAGAAACGTATTAATTGATCATTCCATTGGTCTAGAAGCCTGCTAAGTGCCCTCTTCCATTTAAGACCCCAGAAGCAAAAACTATATTAATTTTGCTCACTATTTCAGACCACACACTCACCCATCAAATCTTAAACTGAAGTTTTTTTGAGGATGAGTAAATTTAGGATAAATCAAGCATAAAACATTTGGGAAATTGACTTCTTGGTTTCTAAGACAAGCAAATTTATTTTCAAGAGAAAATGGTGCTTACAGCAATTGATCAAAAAGAGAGAGAAAGAGAGATAGGGGACAGAAAACTAAAGTAAAAAAATATTCTAGGTAGATTCCACTTTCAGTTTGTAAAGGACAAAAATCAAATGTAAATGTTTGCATGATAAATCCATGAACATCAATAATGAAAATGTGAAGGTAAAATTAATTTGGCTACACGCCCCAAAAGTAAACATAACTGAATGATATACATATGAAAATATATGTTTTTAAGGGTTGAGTTTTGGATTTGGTTCTATTTTTTTCTTTTTTCTTTCTTTTTTTTTTTTAAGAATCTCACTGTTGCCCAGGCTGGAGTGCAGTGGCACGCTCCCCGCCACTGCTGCTTGGACCTCTTGGGCTCAGGTGATCCTTTCGCCTCAGCCTTCCAAGTAGCTGGAACCACAGGCATGTGCCACCATGCCCGGCTAATTTTTTTTATTTATTGTAGAGATGAGGTCTCGCCATGTTGCTCAGGCTGGTTCCCAAAGTGTTGGGATTACACCTCTGCTTCCCAAAGTGTTGGGATTACAAGTGTGAGCCACCATGCCAAGCTTGGATTTTGTTTTCAATGAATACAAAATTTTTTTGATGAATCACAAGTCGGATTATGCATGTCATAATTAATTATTCAGAATATATTGTATTAGCCATCAGAAAGAAACCTACTTTGATGTAAGGATAGCCAGTTAAAGTTCTATAGATTCTGTTCAGCTAAAAATCTTTGCTGATCTGTGTTCAATAAGAATATATTTCTCCGTGGTCTGCAGATTATTTTTAAGAAAAAAATTCTATAGTCCTCTTTTCACCCTTTTTAGCAGTTTGCTATCTATAGCATAAAAGGAATGGACAATTTTTTTTAAAGGATCAGAGAATAAACATTTTAAGATTTTCAGGTCATGCAGTTACAACTTTGCCATTGTAGCTCAAGATTAGTCATAAACAATACACAAATAAATGAGTATGACTGTGTTCCAATAAAACTTTATTTATGAAAATAAGCAACAGATCATATTTTAGGTTCACAGACCATAGTTTGCTGACTTCTATAAATAAAAGTCTTAAAACCATTGCTTTACACATAGACTATGATAATTATTAAAAACTATTATGAATAATAAAATTATATTGCTTAATCATTTGTTATGAAGTCACTTAAAACTTGAAACTGACCTAGTCTGTTTCTTCCAGCACATAAATTACTCACTGGATGATGACTTTATCTTTAAAAAGCCACATAAATCAATCTAATGTCTCATGATCAATTGAACTCTTGACCCTATTAAAAGTCAATCTTCACATTTAAAAAATTAAAGCATACAAGGAAGAAAAATTTGAATATAGATAAAATTTTTTAAATCAACCACTTATACTAGTTATTGCAATCATATAAGAAAAATCCTGGCTAGGCTTGGTGGCTCAGCCTATAATCACAGCACTTTGGGCAGCCGAGGTGAGTGGATTGCCTGAGCCCACAGGTTCAAGACCAGCCCAGGCAACTTGGCAAGACCTCATCTCTACAATAAAATAAAAAATTAGCCGAGCATGGTAGCACACATCTGCAGTTCCAGCTACTTGGAAGGCTGAGGCAGAAGGATCACTGAAGCCCAGAAGGTCACTGCTGGGGTGGCAGTTAGCATGCCATTGCACTGCAGCATGGGCGACAGACAGAGTGAGACTCCAACTCAAAAAAAAGAAAAAGGAAAAGGAAAAATCCTTTAGGCCACAACAAGGCCTTTATATAATGAAAATAATGTCTTGAATTATCTGCCTGTGAACTGTAAATATTAGAACAACTTCAGAAGTCCTGTGGCTTTCTTCAATGATGGCATGTGTTCCATGGGAGGTCTGCTTCATGTGAAGTAGGTTAGTTCCTCTTATAAGCTGTAAAAGACACTGAAGAACAAGGCATGATTCATTCAAAAATGAATGCACAGATGGAACATCAACTAACTCACGATTTTTCTGTTGAAGGGGCCTCAAAATTTATTTAAACTGGGTGTCTTAACTTTGGGCCTATGATAGGACTTCAGTTGGGTTCCAGCAATTGCCAAAAGTTATAGGCAAGATTTAAATGTTTGACTCTGAAGGTGTTCATTTAATTTTTGGGGGGTGAGGGTGAAAGTCTATTACATCCATCAAGTAATTCTTAAGGAGGACATTATCCCTGATAGTGATTTAATAACCTAAATTGTAAATTATTGCCTATAAATACTTACTGTGAGATTTCAGAGATAAACTGAAAAAAGCTCAGTGTTATGAACTCAAAGTTTCAGAAGAGTTCTGAAATGTTCTGGCCCAACCTCTATTTTGAACTCAAATTATTTCTATATTTCTCAAGTAGTCATATAGCTTAGCTTAAATATTTCTGCCGACAGGGATCTCACCACCTTACAAAACAGCTCATTCCACCTTTTGATAACTTCGATTATTGTAAAGTTCTTCTTTTTTTGTTGTTGTTTCCATTTTTTTAAATTGTGGGGTACAATTCAGGATTAGGTGTACAAATATTCATCGTGCAGATACCCTTGTTGATGAGGTGTGTCCCCCCTTTCCTCAGGCAGTTTCCCACTATTGCCAATCCTATCTCCCCACCCCCGCAGTTTCCCGCTACTGTCAATTCTCTTCTTATAGTATTACAATAATTGTTCAAGGTTTGCTTATGAGTGAGAACATGTGGTACTCAGTTCTTTGTTTCTGTGAGAAGATCACTCAGTATTATGTAGACTCTAAGTCCATCCAGGTTGCTGTGAGGTTCATGATTTTGTTCTTCTTTATGACTGCATAATATTCCATTGTGTATATATATGTACCACATTTTTTTTATCCAGTCCTCTTTTTTTTTTTTTTTGAGTTGGAGTCTCACTCCAGCACCCTCACTGGAGTGCAGTGGCACGCTCCTGGCCACCGCAGCCTCGACCTGCTGGGCTCCAGCAATCCTTCTGCTTCAGCCTTCCAAGAAGCCAGAACTACAGGTGTGCAGTACCATTCCCAGTTAATTTTTTATTTACTGTAGAGATGAGGTCTCTCCATTTTGCCCAGGGAATCTCGAACCCTGAGAGCTCAGGCAATCCACTCACCTCAGCCTCCCAAAGCGCTGGGATTACAGGCTGAGCCACCGAGCCCCGCCTATCCAGTCCTCTTTTGATGGGCAGCACGGTTGGTTCCATGTTCTTGCTATTGTGAGCAATTCTTTTTATGGAACGATTTGAGTTCTTCCAGGTATATTCACAGTAGGGTGATTATGGGGTCATATGGAAGGTCGATTTTTAGAACTTTTAGGAATCACCACGCTGTTTTCCACAGAGGTTGTACTAGTTTACGTTCCCACCAACAGTGTAGAAGTGTTCCCTTTTTGCCACATCCTCTCCAGCATCTGTTATTTTTTGAGTTATTGATGATGGCCATTCTAAATGGAGTTAGGTGGTATCTCAGTGTAGTTTTACAAAGTTCTTCTTTATATTGAATTAAAACTTATCTATCCTATAGTTTTTATTCATTATTTACTCATTTACCCATTCGTTTACCCAATAGTTCTAAACTCATATGGAAGGCAGAACAAGTCTATTTCATCTTTTCCATGCTGGCTTTTGACTACTGCGGGTGTCAACAAACCTTTTCTGTAAAGGGTCAGAGAGTAAATATTTTGGAGTTTTCAGCCATATAGTCTCTATTGCAACTGCCCAACTCTGCCACTGTAACACAAAAACAGTCGTAGACAACAGATAAATTAATGAGGTGGCTGTGACTCAATAAAATGTTGCTTACAGACACTGAAATTTGAATATCATGTAATCTTCTTTTGATTTTTTTCAACTGTTTAACAATGGGAAGGCCATTCTTATCTCCCAGACCACACAAAAGCAGGGAGTGGGCCAGATTCAGCCCCTGACCTACCTGATAACAGATTTAGTGCTTTCCTCAACCTGAGATTTTTCCTTCTCCAATCTATACATTCCTAGTACCTTCATCCACTTCTTATAAGACATGGTAACACCTTTTCATCGTTGTGGCCTAAAACTGCATTTTGTTGTCTTTTTTTCTGTTTGTAGCATTACACCTGTATTGAATTATTTACCTGACAGTATTCTAATTTGTTTGAGATTTATTACCACTTGTAGTACCCTCACACCAATCCTTACAAGAAGGGTGTTATCAATTTATTTCTTTCCTTGTTCTAGAAGCTAGTATTATCCCTGTTTTATACATGTGGCAACTGAGGCTAACAGATAGCATATGACTTGCCCCAAATATGTGACTTAAAAGGGCAAGAAGAGGATTGAAAGATGATCTCCAAATTCCTTTCTACTATACCGTGTCCCCTGTATCTAGAGGTTTTATAATTCTGTAGAAGTGGAATGAAGTTCTTCTGACATGACTCATGTTTGGTCATCACTCTGTATACTTTTCTGTCATTCTTTCAATAGACAGATCTAGAATCTTCCCCAGAATTAGAATAAAAATCAACAGTTTGTAGGTTGCAAAACATCCCCTTGCCTCCTTTGAAGATATTCATAATCCCAAAGAAAGTGAAATTTGAGCAGAGTCAGGTTTAGAGAGAGAAAAGAGGACATTGGAGGAAGGCAGGATGGGATTAACAAAGCTACATGTCCGCAACATGCCTGAGAAAACTGAGAAACCGTCATAGGAAACAATTGCAAAGAGGTGTTTCAGAAATGATTTGCACAACTGTGTCATTGAAGGAATAAGCGTGTATCTTCTTCCTCACAAAGTAACCCCTGCCTAGGAAACAACCTCATGTGGATGCATACATTCTGAAGAATTTGTATAAAAATCACTTGTACCACTTTATAATCTTTGGAATATTTTATCAAGAGATCTTTCCATCCACTTTTTAACCAGATTTCCATTTTAGTCAAAATTTTTAAGGTGAATCAGTGTCTTGATGACTGCAGAAAAGTATTAAAACATTACATTGGTCCTTTTCAGTTTTAATATTGTTTTAAGACTGCTGACATTTCTTTTTAGGAGTTAAAATACTATCTTTCAATGTGGGTTTCAAGTATGAATAAAAAATATTCTGGGTTTAATAGAGTCTATCAATAACCCTGCAATTCCTAGACCATACAGATAATGGGGATGGCTGCCTTCCCTCCCTTGTCAGAATTCCAACAAGAAAAGGCTTTCTCTGAGGCAACAGGCTCAAGAAGCATTAGTTTATGCACACTGGCTTGGTTTTCAAAAATGACAATTCACTGTTGGCAGAGTATATGCCAGAGCCTGTTGTCAGACTGGCTCTATTTCATAAACACCCAAGTCTGACCCCTCAAACCCTCACAAATAGTGCCTGGCTCCCAGCTATCATGCCTTTACTTATAATAGCATGGCCCAGTCAACACTTATAAGAAAGCTATTTTTTAAAAAAAGCTTTGATGGTCCTAATTATTTGTTATAGTGAGAATCAATAGATTCCATTTACAAGGTTTTATCCAAACAAGAATTGTTGCAAATTTTAAATGCCATAATAAGGACCTAAATACTTTAAATTTTTCATGACAACCATGTGAAGACTCTAAGTTATTGACAAAGGAGTGTGTACCTTTCTATTATAGTAAATGTTATGTTATACTGTATCATAATCAACTTTTTACAAACATACGTTTTTTATTACTTGTTTCCCCCACCTAGAGTTAAAGCTCCACAAGGGCAGGGATTTTTGTCTTCTTGTTCACGGATACATCCCAGGCATCTGGAGCAGGGCCTGGCATGTAGTAGGTACTTAATATAGATTTATTTAATGGCAGGGTATATAGACAGCTAGATGGATGAAATCATATTCCCTACTCGATTGTAAGCACTTCAAATTAAAATTATGAAAAAGTAACACATACACATTGTTAAATAAAATTCTAACAAACAACCTATAAAAAATTATGAGACTAATTAGAGAAATTTAAACACTAGCTATTTGGTAACGTTAATGCAATGTTGTTTGTTTAGGTGTAGAATGTATTATGATTTATATATTCATATATTTAAAGATATAATGATGACTGGAATTTACTTCGAAACAAGTGGGCAGTAGGGAGGACACTGAGGGACACTGAGTTGACCATTGTTTTGGAGTTTATTATACTGTTGTCTCACTTTTGCATATGGTTGTATTTTTTCATAATAAAAATTTAAATATTCAAGCCTTACAAAATGGCAGAGTTAAAAGTAAGACTTTTTCCCATCTCTGAATTCTAGCCCCTAGCTTCCTCACTTCCAGTTCATTAATTTAAAGAAAAAAAAAAATTAAACTACAAGCACCTAAAATATACCAAGCACTGTTGTAGTTACTGGAGCTACAGCTGTAAGCAAGCACTTTCGTGCCAGTGACAGAAATAAACAATAAATAAGTTAATAAATTCATAAGACAATTTTAGAGAATAATCAGTGGTTTAAGAAAGCAAAACCAGTTCTTCCCAAAAGTAACCAGTGTTACCAGGTAATCTAGGCATTTACTAGCACAAGCATGCGTATGCACATGCACTCATACATGTATCACATATCCTTTACTATTCAAAAAGAGAGTCCACATTGTTCTGTACTTTGCAGCTTTCCCTGAATAACACATTCTGGAAGGTCAGTCTATGCCCAAATTGTGAGCTCTAGAGAACAAAGGTCACATGGAATTCACTTAGCATCCCCAGTGAGGTCAGACCTACAGCAAACGCCTGATGAATTGAATATCTGATTGAAAGTCTTTCTAATCAAAAAGTGGTCCAGCTTCTCATCCTTCCTGTATCCTTGTCTCTCCTATGCCAAAGGTGGAATCCAAGGGAGGTTTGCAGAGCTACGTGGTGTCTGGCACATGAAGGGCCTTCAATAAATGTGTGCTAGAGGAATTTGGAATGAGATGAGAATCACAACAAAGCAGAGTCTGTCAGACAAACTTCTCCTTAATGAGAGCTGGGCATCGGGTGTGCTGTGCCAGGAAGAAAATGTGTGCCGGGTCCCCAGTGTGGACAGGTGTTCTCTGGCATTTGGAAGCAAAGCGAAAGCTCAGTTTACTGTGCATGCCACATACCACATGGCCTGGGTTGGCTTTGGTTTTTTGCTTTTTGTTTTTTTGTTTCTTTGACCTGGTCTAGTGGCTAGAGCCTTTTGACAATACTGTGTTTGGCTCCAAGAATCACTCTTAATTCTTAGCAGACTCCATAGAGCTGATCACAAAATCACTGGGAGATCATTGATATCACGGTTTGCTTCCTGAAGCGTATGGATCTTGTGGGATCCAATAATGTCATGTTAAATTTAAAAAGCATATTGTTAGCAATCATATTGATGCCATTGTTATTTTGCAGGACAGTGTTAATAGCAGAAAGGCCACATGAGTTAAGTGGTCACCAGACTATTTGGACCCTGAACCTTGCTTAATCTTGAATGGCCTAAGAAGGTTAGAGATATTTAAATATGTCCTTTAAAAATAACTGAGTTATTAATAAATACAAAAACTGAAGAGAAAAAAATTATTATAAATTGGAACTTATTTACATATTTCTCAGCATTACTCGTTTTGAGATAATATCATATTTGTGTAAACAGAGCAGAGGAATATGAGGATATTCTTACTGCTACTACACCGAAGTCACTACATTGTGCCCCCTTTGCTAATCATGTTTGTTTAAAAGATGAAAAGGTCATTCTAACAAGTAGCTCCAGAGACCTTTCCTTCACAGCCCAGGATACTTGTTGTACTCTGTCTTTAATATACTACTAAAAGGTCTCATTTGATATAGTATTCAGATTTAGGTTGAGTGGCGCTCAGTTCTTCCTAGGAAAGTTGTGTGGGCTAGATGAGCTATGCAGGGTTATATGAAAAGGAGGGAATGAACATGAACACACAAGAACATAGCAAAAAAGGCTGGAGAATGCGTGCAGGTTTGAAATAGGAAGGGAAGATACCAGAAACATTTTTCAAGTGAACCATCAAAATTGTCAAAGAAATGAAGACTGGTCAAAATGCTTAAGGTCTGCACAGGCAACACACAGGTCTGAATCAGTTGGGCCTGCTATAACAAAATCGCACAGACATTTACTTTCCAAGATCAGGATGCCAGCAGATTATGTTCTGATGAGGGCTGTCTTCCTGGTTTGAAGATAGTCACCTTCCCACTGTGTCCTAATGTGGCCTTTCCTCGGTGCCTACTCATGGAAGGGAAGGAAGAGGAGGGAAGATGGGGGAAAGGGGAGGAGAAAGAGAGATCCAGCTCATGTCTTCCTCTTCTTATAAGGGTACTAATACACTCATGAGGACCCTATCCCTATGGCTTCATCTAACCCTAATTACCTCCCAAAGGCCTTACCTTCTAATATTCTAATACCATCCCACAGGGGTTTAGGGCTTCAATGTATAAATTAGGGATGTGGGGGGGGAAGCGAACACAAACATTCATTTCAAAAGAACACGAGTCATTTTAGCACTTTGTACCTGTATTTCATTTGGTGGTTGTGAGAATCTATATATAGAAGGATGCCCTTTTATGAGTTTGCTTTGGGTTGATTATGCAGTTGACATTCAAGAAATATTTAATATCATTTACCCTGTGCCTGGTGCAGTCAAGGGCCTTGGGGGACACAGCAGGAAAAAACAGACAAAGTCCCTGTCCTCAAGGAATTCGCGGTTTCATGAGAGAAGGAGAGAGACAATGAATAAATAAACAAAGAAAAAAGCAAATAAAAATAAGTCAACCACTTGTGATTTGACTTTGAAGAACAAAAATGATGTAGTCTAGAGAAGAGGATGGGGACATGGTGGTTAGAAAAGGCCTCTTTGAGAAGGTGACATTTAGGCGGAAGCCTGACAGATAAAAAGCTTGCCATGTGGAAAAAGGAAGAGCGTTCCAGCAGATGGAACAGCAGATGTAAAGACCTCCAGGCAGAAGGAAGTCTTGCACATTCTAGGAATCAGAAGAGGCCCGTGCCTGGAACACAGTGTGTGAGGGGAAAGCATCACAACATGCTGTTGGTGGGGATGGCAGGGCATATTGGCATGAGCCTTGTAGGCAAGGAAAGGCATTCGTTCTAGTCCAAGGACCACGGAAGCTGTCATTGAGCTTTAAGGTGGAAAAGAGGTGACGGTCCCTGTGATTTGTTCTCTCTCATCTGAAGCCGTCAGCGGATAAAGGTCAGGGAGGCAGGAAGAGACAAAGACGAACAGTTTGGGATCATAGAGCCAGAACCAACTTAGATATTCTGAGTCCATCGGGATCCTTCCAGCCTTTGTGATTCTAGAAAATTATTTGCAGACCTGGTGGTGTTTGAAAATTACTTTTCAGGTGATGAGGGACTGTGCATCCAGCAGATGTTTGCTGGGTGTCTATGCAGGTGTGCTAGGTGGTGACACAATGATGGCTAAGACAAAAATCTTGGTCACCAAGCGCACTTGGGCTAGTCAAGGATGCTGACAAGTACACAAAAGATGGTCACAGAACATGCAAAGAGCTCTGAAAAGGGAAAGCTAGAAGGAGGAGGACACAGAAGATTAAGACCTGCTGGGAAGAGCAGGCGGCAGGAAAGGTCTTGTTCACAAAGCAAGTGACACATGAGCAGACTCCTTAAGGAATGAGGAGGAGTTTTCCCAAGTGGATGGAGTGGGAAAGGCAGCTTGAGCGGAGGAGACAGCACGTTACAAATGTTGAGATGTGTGAGCAGCGCGTGTGAAAGCCACCACCACAGTTATGTAGACAGAGGACTAAGCCCTGAAAGGGGGTGGAGGGTGACATGGAGGTTCTTATGTGCCAATAAGAAGAGGGGGAAAGAGAAGAAGGCTATGGTGGAGCTCTTTCTTTAGAAACAAGAAGTGTGAAGAACAGTTTGAAAAGAGAATAAAGGCAGACTGAATCTGATGCAATAGCCCAGGCAACTAAGACAAGTCACATCTGAGGCAAGATGATAAGCCTTGTAAAGGTAAGACTGTATCAGAGGCATTTATTGTATTTCCAGAGCATCTATCCATTACAACATCCAACACACAATATTTTTTTAAAATTGTTGTTAAATTGGATTGAGTAAATATAATTCTATACTCTAATATACAAAATGTCCAGTTCTAGATTCAGCATAAGATATTATATTGCCACAGAAAGACAAAGAGCTAGGTGCTATTTTTACATATTTATAAGACCCAGACAGGTTAATACATATTTTTGACATCACAGATTTATTTCTATGTTAATTTACTTTCAGAAAGCATGTATAACCATAATATACATGGTGAGAAAGTAATTTTATTCATATGTTTGGACATAAAAAATATCATTATGCAGTCTAATAATCCCAGTTGACAGTTAGAATCATTTAAAAAAAAAAAAAAGCAGATATGTTAAGAAAGAATTCAGGAAAAGCAACTAGCGTGCTCTGGTCTGACTTCTCTGTTTTGCTGGGTGGCACTGATTGATACCAGCAAATACAGTCATTTGCAAGACCATTTCATGAGCAATGCCTAGCCGACTTTGCTTTGATACAGCGTTATGAAAAGTTGTCTCAGCACTTGAATTTGTGCAAGCACGCCTACTAAACAACTCTGACTGCCAATAATTTGCAAGCGAGAAAGCAATTTATAACTTTTTTCCCATTTAGTTTACATTTGTTTCCACCTTATGAGGACAGCAGGGTATTGGTCCATGCACAGATGCCACTAATATATACCACTTAAAAATCTAAACGAGATTATTTTAGATATGGATTCAGATCTTTCCCAGAGTAGAAAAGGGCATTTTAAAAAATTTCTTTTGAATGATTCAAATCTTTCCCAGAATAACAAGGGCATTTTTATTCTCTTCAGATGACTTTGAAATTTTTCTAAATCAATTTAATGTATAAGGGATGAAAGTCAATCAGGGAATTATCTCTGCTGCGGGCTCGGTTCACCCATCGAGCTGTGAGTAAATGCTGCTTCTTTCCCGATAACTTCATTCCTACATCTCCTTCCACCTCCACTGAATGGAGAGAAAATGCTTCCACCATTGGTAACCACAGATAATTGAGAGAACTTTCTAAGCTAGTTCTTCCTTCCTTTTTTCAGCCTCACCTTCTCTCTCCACCTAAATTTTAAACAAATGATACATCTCTGGCTTTCCCTGCAGTCCCCCTCCTCACCCCCTCCTTTTAAATAAGCCTCTGCTTCATGGCCTGGCATGCCTGAGAAACTGGTTCTACACACCCAGAGGGAAAATGACAGCTTTTCACCACAAGGCTCTCAGCTTATAAACAGCAAGGGGAATCGTCCACACACGTCCAGACCTGCCTCTTTCAAAATGCCTGTACAACCAGCATGGCAGGGAAATCTTCAGGGAACATTAGCAGTTCTTTACATAACTTTCTGTAAAGTAGCTTAGTAATGTTGACAACCTAAGCAGCCCACAGGTGACAGCTCTGCCATTCTAATGCCTACAAGTGAATGACCAGCTCACCTGGGAAGTTCTTTTTTCTTCCAGAGTGGCTCTGGGAGGCGGAGGGAGGGAGGAAGGGAGGCAGGGACTGACGGAATTGAGCAGGGAGGAAAGTTAGCTTAGTAAAGAATGAAGTGTCCAAAAACCTGGCAGAGGGCCTATGATTTTATGCCTTGAGGTAAGAAAGTCAACTGCTTTTCCTGGAACTTGTTCTAAATTTCACACCCGTTTGTGCAAATGTCTGCTATATGGTGAGTTGTGTGAGCTCATGGTCCAGAGTGACAAAGTAGGTACACAGCTGATATAATTTATTTATAAATGCATGAGTGCTGAAAGGAGTTAAATTCACGCAGGGTTTGTTTAGCTGTTGTGTTGTCCATGGAAAGTGTACTGCATACCAACAAAACACCCCAGATGCACATCTAAATTCTTTTAAAGGCCATATTGAAACCTGGAAAATACAAGTGAGTGTCTAAGTTAATCACATCAGTTTGGGCTTTAAAAATTAATATGTTATTATTTCCTTATGAGACTATGAGAGAAAAGTAAATATTAAAATGAAAATATTATGCTGTTCTTTTATATTAAAAACTACCAGGAAAAAAATAAAGAGCACTGGGGAAGTATAGGAAAAGAAAAAAATTGATAATTTCAGATTACGATTTTATTTCACTTTAGTAAGATTTTTAGGTGGTTATTGTTTTGTTTGGTTTTGTTTTTTGCAAGTCCAATAGCATAGCAATAGGGTCTAAAGATCTTTGGGTTTGCCATCATATGAGAGGAGTTATTAAGGGTCCAACCTGTTTTACGTATCATTTTTAATATACATTTCACAGCATTTACTGCAGAAGTCTCTTTGGGGAAATTAACAATGGAACAATTTCTATATTTAAGAACCCCAAGCTCCCATGTATGTTGAATTAACCTATTGTGTAACCATAATCCTAGGAGCAAGAAAGAAAATTTCATTAAAATAGAGGTATTGTGCCTTTTAATTTTTCTTGACAGTCAGTAGAGTCTTGGAAAACTCTGCCATAACCTTAACTTTATTTTCAAGCACAAAGAGATTACATGCTTTTTATATACTGGTTTTGCTTTTATTGATAAATAGCTTTCCTATAAGGAATGAACCATGAAAATCAGAAATTAGATCACTATAAACAAATTGTTTTCACTATTTTATGTAAAACAAATTGTTTTTACTATTTTATGTAAACATGAATATGAAGATACTTAACACAAAAATAACAAGTTATATCTTCCATGTATCAACACAAAATCAGTCAGATGGAGCAATTTTTCAAAAGTAAGAAACTTCTTTTTTATAAGGTATAAATCTTAAAATCCCCTAGCAAATGTATAATTTCATATTTTGAACAACATTAATATTTTGTTGTCAAAAATATCTACTTATATTAGTATGGTGATTTACATACAAGTCACGTCAGAAACAAAATATTTTTATTTGTATAGCAATGAAAAAAACAGAATAAATATGGAATTAAAGCTATTAAAGTCTTTAAAACAATTAAATGAAAAATTAAAGCATTTCTTCATCTACTACATATATTTTATACACTATATAATGTCTAACTCTTACACAAGTTGAGATTTTTGCACAGATCAATACTCGAACGCTACTTTCTAGGTACTCTGCTACCTAACGATTGTCTTTCAATGTTGCACCCCCACCCCCACTATGGGTTAAGCATTTCTGAGATCTTGAGAAAAGAACTTCCTGCTTCCTCCAAAAAGTACAGAAAGCTAAACCAAAGATAAAGAAGAAATAAGCATAACAATCTAATAGGAAAAAATGTAGGAGGCATAGTCACTTTGTTTTCAAATGAAGAGATAAACAAACTAATACCTCCCAGGAAAATCCATGCCACTTCTTATGCAAAACCCAAACCACTACTTGGACTTTGAGTTAGTTCAGTGTAGACATTATGCCAGACATAATATATTTGATAAAGCTTCTGGCTTTTTATCTTCAGACTTGGTTTGCTATATTAATTCAAGGGTCTCAGGAATATGAGAAACAATGGCAATAATTCAAAATTTTTCATTATCTGTTCTTGGATGTGTCTTCATTTGTCATAACTGTTGGGCTGTAATAAAGGAGCTGCTTCTGTCTTCTCAGATAGATTTGGGTTTATTCTTTCTCAGTACTAGTTTCAGTCCTGGACTACCCTGGCCTAGGAGAGGATCTGGGTTTCTTCTCAGCCAGGTACCCTCAAACTAATGTATTTACCACTCTCCACACCAAGACTGCCTTGGTTTCTGATCTTTCCAGCATTAGGAATCATCTTTTTATCTCAACTAGAATCACACCAATAGTGAAACTATTAAAAATTAAAACTGATCACAAATTCATAAAAATTCAAGGGCCAGGATTATGAAAAGCATGGTTCACAATGGAAGTCATTCCTATAAAAGGAACAAAAATCCTGTAACAATATTCACTATAAGTTTTTATTTCCAGAATTTCTATCATTAGCCTCTTGTGAATTTGTGTCCCTCTTCTTCCTAAAACCAAGGGATATACTAATTAGGATTTTTTTTAAAGGCCATAATCTTATCAGTCTTTGAAGCCTTTGTCAGCAGACTAATGTACCAAAGCTACAATTTAAGAGTTAGTCAATATGAGCAAGAAAAAGTACTGTGTGTCTTATACATATTTCACTCAAAAGGATGCAAATGGTTACCCCTGCTGCCCCCATATCCATCAAGGGGAAAACTAGAGTAGATTTATTGATGGTGAGTTCAAGCCCTGGAATAAAGGTTTAAAAGACCAAATGAGCTATGAGAAGTATGAGACAGAGATCAGAGCAATAGACACAACACCCGAATACCCAGGGAGGTAGCATCTGAG
This sequence comes from Carlito syrichta, assembly GCF_000164805.1. Taxonomy (NCBI): domain Eukaryota; kingdom Metazoa; phylum Chordata; class Mammalia; order Primates; family Tarsiidae; genus Carlito; species Carlito syrichta. Next base: position 117,859 of record NW_007017744.1, read on the forward strand.
TGAACAGGTAATTCAGGGGCTTTTGTCTTGGCTGCTTCTCTTTCTATGGAAAACTCTTACTTTCTTCAAGTCTTTGCTAAAATGTGAACATTTCATTTAGAGGTCTACCTTCATCATGCTATTTAAAATTGCAAACAACCCTCCACTCATCCACTCTGGAGTCCCGATTTCTTTCTTTTACCTACTTATCACCTCCTAACTATATGCTCTATTACATTTGCTTTTTTTTTGTTACGTTTTCACTTGTTGCCTGTCTCCCCCCATTCATAAGAGGGCAGAAGATTTTGGACTGTTTTGTTCACCCATGATTCCTGATTCTCTCAAGCACCTGGCATAGAGCCTATAAATACCAGTGTAGTTAGGGGTTTACATTTAGCTTACTGTCACCTCAAAAGAAAGGCACCATGACAATAACATGAACAGGTCAGCCCTCTATCTTTGAGTCTCTTAGCTCAGAGCTTTCATGTTTATTAGAGTTTCCTCAGTTTCTACATTGCCACCAATAAAGGAGGTTTCTTTTTTCAGTTTAGAACAGTTATTGCTAATAAGTATCACAGGTGAACTATGCCCTATCAAGAAACAAACTTTATTGAAAAAAAGAAAGCCTTAGAAAAACAAAAATAAAAAGTCATCTCATCATGAATTACTGCCACCACATCAACAAAATAATAGTAATGAGAAGAGGAGAAGAAGAAAGGAAAGGAGAGAAGGAAAGAACAGATGTGCATATATTAACCAGTTGCATTGGAAAATGATCTTCTTAATTGTCCTTACCAGCATATGTACTATTTCTGGAAACTGTCAAACCTCATTTTTTTAAATTCCAAAGAAAAAAATGTGAGATTAAAAAAAAATGAAAACACATTGTGAGACGTGGGGAATTTGCGTCCCCAAATTATCAAACAGAATGGTCATTTTAGCTCTCAAAAATTTAAGACACTTTTTTACTTCCCCATGGAAAACAGAAAAGCTATTTTTTAATGCCTCTGAAAGCTAGAAGACATAATTATAGGAATTTCTTCATTATTAATTCTCCCCGTTAAATGTTCAGTTTTAGACATCTTTCTATAAATGCCATCAATATACCTTCTAGTATTTTGTCTGACACAGATATATTTTGTTAAATTCATTATAAGATAGTCAAAAATATCAGACTGATTTTGACAACTCAGGTTCTCAGTGAGACTTTGAAATTCATAAAGAAAAAGCATTTCCAATATTCCATTGCAGACCATATAAGTATTAAAAATGGAGTTTAAAATCTCGTGTCTGCGAACCTAGCCTCTGACCCTGTATAAACCATTTGGATTGTCCTGGTTCTCCTAATTCTGTGTTTGTTTATAAATACAACTGAAAGACTATTAATGTCTTCAGGCACAGATGAAGAAGATGATAAAGCTTCATCTTTAGGGAACTAGGGCAAAAGACGACACGCTAGAGCTGATGTCAACTAAAGTGAAGAAGTAAGAAATACCATTTGCTATTTAGAACTTGTTTAATTATTAGTAGATATTGTATGTGTAACTAAGATTGCAGACACAGGGCTAGAGAAAAGATGCAGGAAATATTAGCCCTGCAGGCCAAGGCTCCACAGAATGCATTGAACAATAATCAGTGAATGATTGAATGAATGAATGAATGAATCAGTCCATGAGAGACACAATATGCAAATATAGAAAATCAAATAATAAATAACTCTTTGAGATAGCACCTTAAAGTTTAAATAATAAAGTTTTCCCTGAAAACTAAAGTTATAGGAAAGTGACAGAGGAAATGGGGCATATATCGATATTTAAAGGAGTGTTATGTGTTTATTGTGGCAATTTTTATAATAACCAAAAATAATAAAGATTAGTTAATCAGATTATTCATAGAATACTGCACATCTCTAAAAATAAATGTTTTAAAGCATAAGAAGATATTTTCAATACATTATTTACAAATGAGTACTATACACACACACACACACACACACACACACACACATAATATATATACACATATGCAATAGTTATTTTGTGAATAAAATATATAACATATATAAATGCATAAGTTTATACATAGTTGTTAACCATGATGTCTCCATTAATAATTCTATTACATATACTTATAATGAATGTATAAGTGTTTTAATAAGAAAAAAATGTGTGTGTATATATATTTATGTTGACGTTGATGAGAAGGTAGGCAAAACAACAATTCTCCAAAGATGTCCACATCCTAGTCCACAAAAGCTGTGAATGTGGTGTGTTACATAGCAAGGCATAATTAAGCTTGTGGGTAGGACTGGGGTTGTTGATCAGCTGACCTTAAAATAGAGAGTTTACTCTGGGTTGTCTGAATAGGCCCAGTGTAATCACATGAGTTCTTAAAAAGGGGAGCAGTGGACAGAGGAGAGCGTCAAAGAGATATGACATGAGAAGGATTCATCTCCCATTGCTAGATTTGAAGGCAGAAGAAAAACTCAAGCTAACAAATGCAGTAGCCTCTAAAAGCTACTAATGGCCCTTGTTTACAGCCTGCAAGGAAATTGAAATGGGAACCTCAGTCCTACAACCACAAGGATCTGAATTCTGAAAAAAAAAACCCCAAACAAACAAACAAACAAATAAGCAGCAGATTCTCCCCTAGAACCTCTAGAAAGGAGCACAGTGACACCTTGATTTTAGTCCAGTGAGACACATCTCAGACTTCTGACCTGTAGAGCTGAGATGATAAATTTGTATTGACTTAGTCCGCTACATCTGTGATAAGTTGTCATGACAACAAAAGATGACTAACATAGTTGAGATGGATTTGGAAATGCAGAGAGGACAAGGAGAATTAATTGTACACGTGAGAAAGACTGGAGTAGAAATATTTATGTTTGGGAGACCCAGTAAAATCAAAGGTGAATGAAGGAAAGAGACAAATGTGGAAAGATCCGGATTAGAGAAAGATGGAGGTACAAACCTGGGTGACAGGTAAGTCAGAAAAGATGGAGAAGTGCATGTCAGTTTTCTTCTACCTTAGAAAGGTGCACCAGCAGGAGGCCACCTTCAGAAAGTGGAAGGGAGGCTAGTGAGGAAGGAAAAACAGAGGAAGGAACTTTCTAAAAGGTTTAAAACCATCCCTCACGGAGACTGGTAGTCTAGAAGACTAAGGAAAAATGAATTAAAAAGTGGTCAGTTGGCAGCAAAGCCCTAATGAAAGAGATCTGCGCTAGGCTGAGCCAACAGCATGATTGGCCCAAGAACCACTTGATGGAGTGACTCTCATCAACTGATGGGACTTGGTAAAAAGCTATAGTAAAATCTACATGGAATCATGATCTTAGGGGAAAAAAATTGATAAGCTAGTCCTCATACAGCCTCAACCTTCCAGTTCAGGATTAAGCAACGAGGAACTACTAAAACTGTTAAATCATTCCTTCAGAATGAGAGCCTCTGTTCTTCAAATTTACTCAGCCATAACAGGCAGTATATGTGTAAACAGCAACTTACTGGTCTTGCATGTAGCCAAGTCTAAAGACAGTGAATGACTGTACTGAATTTTATTTTTTTCCTTGTTTGTTGCTTCATTACATGGAGCTTGGATCAAAGCCTACGTTTAATATAAATAAATGTTGATCTGCTAAAATATTATGAAAAAGATCATTAAACCCCAGAAAAGTAGCCATTCCTAAAACCTGAAATTTTCTGTTTTTCTGATCGACTGCCAGCAGCTCTTTGTTTAGATTAGACTTAAATGTCTGCCAAATTGGAAACTGTAAAACTCAATCTCAAAAATTTTGTTTTGTTTTGATTTTTATAAGTTGAATGTAAGATTTTAAACAGCTCTTCTCAAATATTCACTCTAGTAAAAATGAATATTAAAATTCTGTGAATTTATAAGCCAGCTACTTCCCACAAAGCTGAGGGGATAGATGAACAGAAGACAGGCCCAATATAATCTTATTTTCTGATACAATTCCAGAGACTCAGAGGGTTCTATAACAAGGTGCCTTGTGGGGTGATAAAATTAGAAGTGATGGAGTTGCTACTCAGCTCAAGTATGGATAAGACAATCAGCCCAGCATACCTTTTGTAGTACAATGGATAAGGGCTTATCTCTCCCCAACCATGTAGTCTAAAGTAAACCTTCTTCAGTCCCTGGTTCTGTTTTATTTTCTTCATTACATCTACCTCTATCTTGAATTATTGAGTGTACTTGCTTGCTTCTGAGTTCCCAGAGGATACTTTATAAATACATACCAAGTGAATGAATGAACTTGCCCCCAAGAACCCACAGCTGTTGGGCCTGGGCTCAAATTTGAATTCAGCTCTATTCAATTCCAAACATATCTACATATTTAAAGACTTATTATTTTAAAAGAATTACTTGTGTACTTACTGATGGAATGATATAATGTCTGGGATGTGCTTCAAAATAATACAGAGGGTCAGAGGTGCATGTAAAAACAAATTGACCATGAGTTGGTAATTATTGAGGACAGGTGATGGGTACAAGCAGGTTTATTGCCACATTCTCTCTACTTTTGTATATGCTAGAAATCTTCTATAATAAAAAGTGTAATTTAAAAAATAAAAAGAATTTTAATATTCATTTTCCTTTTCTGTTCTTTCTTCTCCTGCTGTAATCTTTGTACTCTCCTCATTCTGTGCTACTTAAGTAATTTCTATTTCCCTCATTACCTTTTCTTCTCCATTTCTCCAATTTATGTACAGTACATAAAAATTTTTATTTTTTCCCCAAACACTTTTGCAAAGCAGAAATTTAATTCTAAAACTGTATATGTGCAAATCAGTGAGTTTATGTACAAGTTTAGCACACTTAATGGTTTTAAATAAAATTTAAAATTCATGTATGTAAAAAAATTGCTACACATGACATATTTGACTCACTGCTATTTAAACTATTAAACATAACTTATATCATTATTTCTTAAGTGCTCTCCTGAGATAAGTAGGCAAGCAGTAACACTCAAGGCAATTATGGGAAATAAGACAGGCTTTAAACACCAAATAAGAGAGACATATTGTTTTTGCTTTTATCCTTCTGATGCCCACCACCTTTCTAGAATTTTCATGGGGGTAAGCATTACTGATTTATCAAACTATTTTCATTTTCTGTTTCTTCCTTGTCACCTGAACCCAAATGTTGAAGCCGCAGTGTGTCCAGCTCCAGGTGATGTTCACTCTTATGCCATCTCTTACATCTCAGGATAGCTTTGTAAAAACTAATCTGGCCAATCAGATATACATGAAAGTTTACTTGTGCTCTAAGAAAATTTTAGCATTTGCTTATGAAAGGAGACAGAAATAGTTAGTATGTCCTTCCGCCACCACCACCAAGCATACACACATACACACACACTTTTTTGCACTTTGAATGTAGATGTGATGACTAGAACTACAGCAACTATCTTGCAGCCATAAACATGAAATCAAAAAAACACAGAATGACAGAGTGGAAGGAGGTAAGAAGCTCTGTCATCTAAAGACAATACAGAATGCCATTGAGTCAATGTCAGCAACCATCTGCTTCTGATCATCTGTTTGTATTCTTCGTCATGGTTTTCAGTACCTGCACCCAAATACATTCCTAACTGATATAGTCATCTCTGCTGAAAATCTTTACCTGCAGATTAGTATTGATGCAATTTAGAGCAAATGAGACTTGAAGATGAAAAGAGATGGTGAAGCAGGTGAACCTTACAGACATAGAAGATCATAGTTTTATTCACCTTGTGGAATTTACTCAGTGGTTTCTGTGGGTGTTTAAACACACAAGCCCCCATTTACTCAAAGGATTGTTTCATTCAGTAAAATGAGTACTAAACCTAAACAGTGCATGATACAAGCCATTCTATATTTTTCCATAAATTAAATTACATTGTGAAATAAAAGGTGTACAAAAATTTTTCCATATCTTCTCTTTGCCTCACCATATGCCTTATCAGTTTCACGACCTCCAAAAGTAATTCCAGGCTGATGATCTTCCCCTCTTCCCCTAAAGTCACAATTCTTTTTTTTTTTTAAAGCTTACCTTCTAGCTTCTCACTCTAATTCCTACTTGATAACACTTCATCTCTAATTTCTGGTTTCTTTCCCTCCCAGAAATAATTGTTGGACTTATTTAGCATCCATTACATGCAGTGTGGGATGCTGGCAGTGTTCTGGTGGGGACTCCTCTCTGGAGAATCTAATGGTCTAGAGCACCACAGATTCTCTCTTAAATGGCATCTCAGTGTAACTATTCATGCATTTAATCTTATGTTTGCATGGCTGAAACTAATGCATGTGGAAAAAAAATCACAAATTTAAAACGTTCTAAAACTTGATATTCCAGACTTGCTATTGCAAATGAATATTTTACCAGTGATATTTAGATTCTTTAATTAAGTGACAAACCTACTAGCATGAGAATAAAAATGGTTCTGTCAGTTTTGATAGGTACCTAATAGAAAAAAGCATTTGCGGTTTTCTTTCCCCCTCCTCTCCCCTCCCCCTCCCCTTCACCTCCACTCTCTGAGTCTCACTTCCTCACCCAGGCTGGAGTGCGCCACCCCAACATCAACCTCCTGGGATCCAGTGATCTTTCCACCTCAGGATTCCAAATAACCGGAACTATAGGCGCGCGCTACCACACCTGGCTAATTTTTTGATTTATTGTAGAGACGAAGTCTCACCAATTTGCTCGGGCTAGTCTTAAACCTGCGGGCTCAGGCATCCACTCACCTCAGCCTCCCAAAGTGCTGGGGTTACAGGCTGAGCCCAGCCTGCATTACTTTCAAAGGGTATCAGCAACTTAGGAAATGCCAGTTCTGGACCACATTTACAAACACACATGTATGTACATATGCACATGACTTTCTTTAAAATTATAGAATCTTACATTTAAAGCAACCTCAAACTCAAAGCCTACCTTTTGACATATTAGGAAACTAGATCCCAAAAAGGTTCAGTGATTTAGTTAAGATTACAAAGTTAGCATATGCACTAGATTCAATTATTTCATTCAGAGAGGACACTTTCGACAGCAGAAGTTAATTCAATTAGATAGTCGAAAAGAAGTCACCAAATCACAAGTGAAAACTAACTCTTTAACACTCTGTTGGACAGAGACAATTTTTTAAAAAAGAAAATAGAACTCAATCTATTACTGAGGTAACAGACTGGTATGATAGTTGGTTGGATCCACCAGAAGAATGAAGTTGAACAGAGCTGGGGCAATTACTGACTTTAGAGTTAAAACATTTAAGGAAGAAATTTTCATACTTTTTCTGATAGTGGAACATACCATGTTTTAAAGCCCTAGTTTAAAGGCGGAAGATAAAATTCCACTGCAGCTGTGGTTAAATAATCTTTGAATCTAGGAAGCAAATCTAGCTGATTTGTAACTTTCATGTAAGAAAATATCAGAGGTTTTATGGGAAAAGTGAGTTAGAAGAGTTGAGGCTAAAAAAGAGTTTATCAGTTTGTTCCGAGGTGGCATTTCTTGAAATCGGTCTCCATGAAGTCATCACTGTTTTGCAATCTGAAAGATGCCATTTACGAAGTTTCTCAAAATGGCATTTGTAGGTCTTTGGGGGAGTGTGTGGATGTACCGATGTCTACTCTAGGGAGAGAGGGTCTATCATTTTCTCAGGTTCTCAAAGAAGTCTCTGACCCAGAAAAGTTAAGGATTCTATTAATAAACTTTGTGACTCTGCATTTATCTCATGAACAGAAACATGCCCAGAGGATAAAGAAGGCCAATGCATGACTGGGCTTCTCCCACTTTCTCTCTTAAGGTGACAATAACGTATGCCAAGCTGGTAGAAAAGAAATGCAAATTTCACTGATTTTATTACCTTTTCCTAAGGGTTCGATTTTGTATTTACTTGTAATAGAGCAAATGTGTCGACAAAACGTAGTATAGAAAGTGCAGATACAATCATTATTTTATCCAGTACCAGCAGACTCCTCACACTACAATTTCTTGGCCTGGCCACAGTTGCCTAGGGTAATGTGAGGATGTGTGCAAAACCATGATTAATGGTTCTTACTTATCTCCTATTAAAATGCCTAGCGGCCTTTGAATATAGGTGCCTGAATGTTTCAAATTTATTAATTTATTTTTATTAGAATCAGTGTATCCTAACGCTAAATTGCTTTAGTACTTTGCAAAAATTCTATGAAACTAATTTATGAAGTAAGTTTTTCTGGCTATGCATGGCCTGGGCCTTTCTTTATAAAAGATTCAAACAAAGTTGAATGAACTTTGCTTTTTATTCAGAGCTTTTGTTTTCCCATGTATATGAATTCTTTCCCAAACTGGCAATTTTCTTCTACCTTCCTCACTTCCACATTGTGCTTTTTAAATGTGCCATGGAATTGCTTGGCACTGTGTTGTCTGAAGTCCATTGGAAAAGGATATTTGACTTTAGGATGGACATTTCTGTTTAGTTTATGAGAGGGCAAACACATAGATACCGTGAACATTAAGTAAAATTGGTAACTCAACAAACATCTATCGTGTACCTACAAGGTACCAGGAACTGTGGATAATGATGATGATGATGATGATGATGCTATGATGATGATGCTATGATGATAATGCCAAGAACAAGTTTCTATCATGGGTGCTCTATGCTAAACTCCGTAGTCTATTCTTTACATTCCTCTCATCATACCCTTGGAGGCAGATACTACTTTTAAGCCTCATTATGCAGATGGGAAAATTGAGGTTAAATATATCGTCCTAAGTCTTGCAGCTAAAAATTGATGGAGCTGGGACCTAGGCTCAAGCAACCTCATCTAGAGCTTCCATCACTGTGCTGACCATCACTGTCTTACTCTAAAGATAGCACAGAAAACAAGACAAATGGAGCTAACACACACACACACACACACACACACACACAATTTCTTTTGTTGTTTTCTAGAGAATAGGATAGGCCAGTATTATGGAGAGAAGTTTAAGAAATATTATTGCTTCATATTTCTTATTTTTAAAAATAACATGGGAGGAAAGTGAATTATAAATGTTGAAATTTGTTTACACAGTATAGACTTCATACTATGCCCAAATCTGTATTAATAAATAATGTTTCAGAATTATATCTGGAATCGTGTTGATCATTCACATCAATCTGGTATGCTCCTTTTTAAGAGTGAGAAGGCAAGAAATCTAGTTAATGCATTCCCTACTGCCAAATTATCGAGAGTAGAAGAGAATTGAGAATATGAAAACTCCCAGGGAGATCTTTAAGAAAGAAGCACTACCACTAGAAAAAAAATTATTTTTTTACTCCTTCCTTTCCAGCTCGTCTGGATTTTCACCCAGGATATGGAGGGTGGTGGCAGGAGAGGTAAGCACGAGGGACACAGCATCTCTCGCGGTCTGTGCAGGGCAGCAAGGGTGGCACGTGTGCCTCTCACCACTTCTGAGTCCTGGCTGGGCGCCACTGGGAAGTACCAGGCCGCACCACGGCTACGGAAGGTGCTTGCCAGGTTGCCCAACTGATAAGAGGAGAGTAAACATCATCTAGTTCAGAAGGAAGCTTGTTGTGACACGTTTTTTGGCCCATATTCACCAAATGATGACGTTCAAAGAGACAAAAATTTTTTTTGGCATGAATTTTCATTCTCTTAGATTTTTCCAAACATGTGCTCTGAAGTTAGTCCATGATACACGCTAACAGGAACCAACCACATGCTCCAGCAGGACCAGATGATGCAAAGGTAGCAGAGGGCCTGGGTGATGGTTGGATTCCAGAAGCAGGGTCTCGGCTCACAGACACCTTCCTCACTGCCACAATCCAGGAATTCACGTTCCAGCAACCCTTCTTGTGCCCTGAAGCTTTACATCTTTGGGTCTCTTGGCTTAAATTCAAATATCCCTTAAGGCATTGTGAACCCTAGAACATAGTCCTGAACGATTGTTTATCCAAGAGTCTATAGGTAATTACAAAATTGTTTATAAAGAACTTTTAGTAATGATGACTCAATTTATTAATCATGGCATCATAATATGTTTAAAACACTTGCCGTACCTGTGAGTCAAAGAGTGGTGTTACCTGCCTGACGGCAAATCACAGTGGGTGATGTCATTTCAGACTAACCCAGATCAATAGTGATACAGTAGCATTGTCATAACTGACACATCAAAACAGAATCCACTGGGGGTTTCATCTGGTAAAAAAAAATCTCATACATTTCATGGAACAATTAGTATTGTTTCTGAGATTATGTTAAGAGGAAGAGACTACAGAGACATTTGAAAAGGACAAGTACAGCAAGAGTAGCAATGTAACACTGATGGACATTTTCACAAAGACCACTGCACCATTTGCGTGTATCATTCAAGATTCTTTTATAACTCAAATCCCCTTAAGCAAAAGGGAGAGGATTAATGTTTCAGCTGACGTAACTAAAAAGTCTTTGGGGTAGAAAGCTTCAGGCTTTCTAGATTTAGGTGCTCCGGTTCTGTTATCAGGAACCTGACTCTATTATTCTCAGCTGGCCTGTCCTTTTTTTGGATGCCTCTTTCCAGCAAGAAACTAGGGACTGGATCTCACTGGCTCATTTTGGGTTATGTGAACAACCCAAAGTCAATCACTAAGGTCATTGTCATTATCTTGTTCTCATTAACGATGTCTGTGTCACATAGTTAGCTACCCATGGACCCAGGCATTAGGGTCAACCTCACTTTAATCTTCTGTATTCATTTTTTAGGGCTGTCATAATAAGGTACCATAGACTGGGAGGTTTAAACAAATGCAAGCTATTTTTTCACAGTTCTGGAGGCTAGAAATCTGAGATCAAGGTGCTGGCAGGATTGGTTTCTCAGAAGCCTCTTTCCTTGACTTGCCGATAGCATCTTTTCTCTGTATCCTCATGTGGTCTTCCATCTGTATGTGACTGTGTTCTCATCTCCTCTTTTTATGAGGACACCAGTCATATTAGGGCCCACCCTAATGACCTCATTTTAACTTAATAACCTCTTTCAGTGCTCTATCTCCAATATGGTCACATTCTTTATTTTATTTTATTTATTTTACTTTTTAAAGACGTGGGGTACAATTCAGGGTTAGGTATACAAACGTTCATTATACCCTTGTTGATGAAGTGTGCCCCTCCCTCCCCTGGCAGTTTCCCCCAACTGCCAATCCCACCCCACCCCTGGCAGTTTCCCACTATTGACAATAGCTTTCTTAAAGTATTATGATAGTTTTTCAAGGTCCGCTTATGAGTGAGAACATATGGTACTCTGTTCTTTGTTTCTGTGATAGTTACTGAGTACGATAGAATCTAAATCCATTCAAGTAGCTACGAAGTTCATATGTTTGTTCTTTTTTATGGCTGTATAATATTCCATTGTGTATATGCACCATATTTTTTTTATTCAGTCTAGCTTCGATGGGCAGCATGGTTGGTTCCATGTTTTTGCCATTGTGCATAGAGCTGCAACAAACATGTGTGTGCAGGTATATTTTTTGTAGAATGATATGAGTTCCTCCGGGTGTATTCCCAATAGGGGGATTGCTGGGTCATATGGAAGGACAATTTCTAGTTCTTTCAGAAATTGCCACACTGTCTTCCAAAGAGGTTGCACTAGTCTGCATTCCCACCAGCAGTGTAAAAGCATTCCTTTTTCATCTGTTGTTTGTTTTCTTAATGATGGCCATTCTTACTGGGGTAAGGTAGTAAGTACCTCAGTGTGGTTTTGGCTTACATTTCTCTGATGATTAGTGAGACTGAGCACTTTTTCATGTGTCTGTTGGCTGCCTGTATATCTTCTCTCTTTTTTTTTTTTTTTTTTTTAGTTGGAGTCTCACTCTGTCGCCCAGACTGGAGTGCAGTGGCCACTCCCGGCCACCACAGCCTCGACCTGCTGGGCTCCAGCGATCCTTCTGCCTCAGCCTTCCGAGTAGCCAGAATTATAGGCATGCGCTACCATGCCCAGCTGATTTTTTGATTTATTGTAGAGATGAGGTCTCGTTGCCCAGGCAGGTATCGAACCCGCGGGCTCAGGCAATCCACTCACCTCAGCCTCCCAAAGGCGCGGGATTACAGGCTGAGCCACCGAGCCCAGCGGGGACCTGTATATCTTCTTTTGAGAAGTGTCTATTCATGTCTTTTGTCCACTTTTTAATGGGGCTATTTGTTTTTTTCCTTTTGATATGTTTAAATTCCTTGTAGATCCTAGATGTTAGACCTTTGTCAGATATACAGTTGACAAATATTTTTTCCCATTCTGTGACTATCTCCCTGCTCTCTTGACCATTTCTTTTGCTTTGCAGAAACGTGTCAGTGTGATGAGGTTCCACTTGCCCACTTGATGATATGGGCACTTGGGTTTTGATCAGGAATTGGTTGCCAGTGTCAATTTCCATAAGAGTGTCCCCTGCATTTTCTAAGATTCTTATAGTTTGAGGTTTTATGTTGAGATCTTTGATCCATTTAGAGTTGATTTTTGTGTATGGTGATAGGTAGGGGTCCTGTTTTAATCTTCTGTATTTGATCAACCAGTTTTCCCAGCACTATTTACTGAATAGGCTCTCCTCTTCCCAGTGATTGTTGTTGGAGGTTTTTTCAAAGATAAGTTGGTTGAGAAATGGAGGCTTTGCTTCCAGAATCTCTATCCTGTTCCATTGGTCCGTATGTCTATTCTTGTATGTCTATGGCTGTTTTGAATACTGTAATCTTATAGTAAAGTTTGAAGTCTGGAAGTGTGATACCTCTTGCTTTGTTTCTTTTGCTAAGGATCGTTTTGGCTATTCGTGGTCATTTATGTTTCCATATGAATTTCTGCACTGTCATTTCCAGGACTGAGAATAATGTTGGTAATTTAATGGGTATTGTGTTGAATCTATAGATCACCTTTGGTAGGATGGACATCTCAACAATGTTGAGTCTTCCTATCCATGAGCATGGAATATTTTTTCATTTATTTGTGTCTTCTTGAGCGGTGTTTTGTAGTCCTCATTGTAAAGGTCTTTCACTTCTCTCGTTAGGAAGATGCCGAGGTATTTCTCTCTCTCTCTTTTTTTTTTTGTAGCTATTGTGAATGGGATTGTGCTTTTTATTTGTTTCTCTGCCTGCTTGTTGTTGGTGTATAGGAATGCTTTTGCACACTGTCTTTTGCACATTTATTTTGTACCCCAAGACTTTGCCAATGTCCTTTATCAGTACAAGCAGGTTTTTGACAGATTCTTTCGGATTTTCAATGTATAGGATCATATCATCAGCAAAGAGGGATAACTTGACTTCCTCTTTTCCTGTTTGGACACCCCTGATTTCCTTCTCTTGTCTAATTGCCCGAGCTAGGACTTCTAACACAATATTGAACAAGAGGGGTGAGAGTGGCCAGACTTGTCTTGGTCCAATTTTCAGGAGAAATGTTTCCTGCTTCTGTCCATTTAGCAATACATTAGATGTGGGTTTATCATAGATGGCACTTACTATTTTGAGGTATGTTCCTTCTATATCTACGTGTTTGAGGGTTTTTATCAAGAAGCCATGCTGGATTTTATCAAAAGCTTTTTCTGTATCTAATGAGATAATCATGTGGTTCTTGTTTTTATATCTGTTGATGTATTTAATGACACTTATGGTCTTGTGAATATTGAACCAGCCCTGCATCCTGGGGATGAAGCCTACTTGGTCATGGTGGATGATTTTTGAGATGTGTTTCTGGATTGGTTTGCTAGAATCTTGTTGAGAATTTTTGCATCTGTATTCATGAAGGATATTGGCCTGTGGTTCTCTTTTACTGTTGGATCTTTACCCGGTTTGGGCAATATGGTCATATTCTAAGGTACTGGAGGTTAAGACTTCAACATATAAATTTTGAGAGAACATAGTTCAGCTTTATAAGTCCTATTTTTAAATAAAACTAGTAAGCTGTTTACAGAAGATGGGGAAGTTGATGTGGGGCAAGCAAAAACAACCAGCTCTGTCATACCTTTCCAGCTGCTACAGACTCTGTCACAGCAAATCCTGCAGTGAGTGTGCTATAGCCCTACTTGAGACACAATTTTCCGTCCCTCAGGGATGCTGGAATGTGGAAGGTTAGCACCCTCTGTCAGTACTACTGGAAAGGAATTTGCTTTCAAGCCATATTCCCTAAGTGTGTCCCATTAGATATTAGTTTCATTTGTGATTTAAATAGAGGCTACTGAAAAAAGATTATGTGGTAAAATGAATGTTTTCATTGCGCTTGGTTTCATTTTGGAAATGCTCAATTCAAATTAAACAAGTGTCTAGACCACGGGACTTTCCAGAGCCTCTGAATATGTTAATCATTATTGTGAATCCCCAGGAATGAGTGTGTCATCTGCAATACTCACCATTCCTCCAAATACCCATTAGGGAATGCTTCATTATAACATTGCCATGTACAGAATGGAGCATAAGTCTAAGTTTCTTCTTGGAAGGTGGAGGCAAGGCAGGGGAATGAGTAGACATCTGAAAACTGACCTTTGTCAGTTCTAGAGAGCTTTGGCCTAACCTGCTGTTATAGACTGAATGTTTGTGTCTCCCCCAAATTCATTATGCTGGATCTCCAATGTGTTGCTCTTTGAAGGTGGACCCTTTGGGAGAAGACTAGGGTTGTGAGGGAACCCTTCATGAATGGGACTCGTGTCCTTATAAAAGGGATCCCTGAGTACTCCCCTGCCTTTCCACTATGCCAGAACACAGCAAGAAGGTGCCATCATGAGCCGGAAAGCGGGCTCTCCCCAGACACTGTGTCTGTTGGAGTCTGGCTCCCAGGCTCTAGAACAGTGAGAAATAAATTTCTGTTATGTATATGTCACCCCTTCTGTGGTATTCTGTTATAGCAGCCTAAGTAGACCTAAGACATCTGCCACATTAACCAGCTCAACCTTAGGTGGCAGGCAGCAGGAGATTTAGAGCTGAAAGCCGGGCTCGGTGGCTCAGCCTATAATCCCGCACCTTTGAGAGGCTGAGGTGAGTGGATTGCCTGAGCCCGCGGGTTCGAGACCCACTTGGGCAACTTGACGAGACCTCATCTCTACAATAAATAAAAAATTAGCCAGATGTGGTAGCACGCGCCTGTAGTTCCAGCTACTTGGAAGGCTAAGGCAGAAGGATCGCTGGAGCCCAGCAGGTCGAGGCTGCGGTGGCCGGGAGCGGCCACTGCACTCCAGTCTGGGCGACAGAGTGAGACTCCAACTCAAAAAAAAAAAGAAAGAAAGAGGGTCCCCTAAAGCTGGCTGCAGAGAAGAATGAGGAAAAGTAATCAGGATAGAAGAGGGGAGAGTAGAAGCTGTGGTCAAAAACCCCAAATTAAAGAGGTTTAGCAAAATCTAGCATGAATTGCAGTGGCCCAGTCTAGAAGAAATCTATGTGATTATTTGGGGACCAGGAGGCCTATAGTGACATTTCCTTAACCTCACCTGAGTGTCTGGATTATGAACAAGGAGACCCATTTCAGCTGACGTGATGGATGTTAGAATCTGGCACAAATTCAGAAGGAAACAGCCTACGTACCTAGGTAAGGGGTCCAAATCCAAGATCCGATTCCAGAACTGGAGTGGGAGCTGGGAGTCAGTAAGACAACCTGGCCATGCCTAGTTTAATGTGGAGAGATAAGGGACTGAGACAGTTGTCAGAGGCCCATATTCATGTCCAGATCCATTAGGCAAGGAAGTAGCAGATTTCAACACCAAACTGACTAAAGGAGAAGACACTTCCATTCCACTGAGCTGACCCTCCCTTACCTTCTCAACCTTATCTCCTGCCTCTCCCCCTTGTCCCCCATGCTCCAACCAAGAGGCCTGTTGCTAACCCACACTGTGCGATTGCGTGGCCTCCTGTTGTTTCTCTCATTGTCTCCATTTGTGTATTACCTAGTTAACCCCAAATGATCATCTAAGGCCCAGTCCACACAAGTCCTCTTCTGGAAAGATGTTCCTGCCTTCCATGTGTTCTGTCCCTCTCCCATGCTGGGCAATAAGTACTTTCCCTCATACTTCCATCGAGCCTCCCATAACACTCCAGCGAGGTACCATGCTGTACGGAGAGTAGAAATACACGTCTCTCTTCCCATAGTGTAGGGGGAAACTGCAGTCAGTGTTTGCTCAACTCCACTGACCTGTGGCAGCAAGGTACACACAGAGTTAACTGACTGCCACGTAAAGTTAGAATTAAGCCTAGTGTCTTACAACATTTACTTTCCACTTGCAAATGCTGAAAGGGTGCCCTTTCACATATAATTCTCCTGCCATCTGACCTCTGAAATAAAATGGAACACACGGTGTCAAAGGAGCAAAGGCATCTTTCTAACACATGGTAATTACCCTTAAAAGTATGCTTCCCAATGAATCCCCTAAAAAACACCACAGCTCAGACTCTGGCACTGTCCATAAATCATCAGCTACAGACCCTCAGAAGTTTAGGAAGTTAGCAAAGACCCTTGACAGAATTACTGCTTTTATTAATGTTGTGGGCTTGGATTATTTATTTAAGATTACTAGGATCTGAAAACATGTACTCCAATAGAGCCTGCACCTAAATCACAAGGAATGGTGCTGGAGCCCCTCTCATGAGACACTTCTTGCTGTTTGCTGCTGCTGGGAAGACACTCTCCAAGGGATAAAAGGGGCTGGTAAAACTCCAGGAAGGATAAGGATGATTAAAAGTATCTTTTCTATTGCAAACACTAGAAATGTTAAACACATGTTTTGCAGTCCAATTGTTTTAACATATTTTCCAACATGACCTTAATAAATATTTGGATGTCCCTCCCACTCCAAGTAGTCGATGACCACGGGGTGGGGGCCCCTACAGAGGTCTAATGAGGAAGTGCCTCCAGTGCATGAACCGTGCCCCAAGACTAAGCCGGCCCCTGTAAGGATGTGTGTTACTCTCGCGGGTCACAAGGCTTCCAATTAGACTCTAATTGCTAGAACACTAAATTATTCAATGTGACTCAAACAGAAAATAAAGCTTCCTAAAGTTGGAGAGGCAGATGGAACCTCAGAACAGGAAAGGGCTTTCAACATCATCTAGTTCAAAGCTCTCCTCCTACAGATGAAGGAAATGAGGCGAAGAAAACTGGAGAGAGGAGCTCAGGTTTGTGGAGCAGTCCTCCCTCGCTAATCAGTTGAGTATGTCCTTCGAGACACCAACACATTTGGTTGATTTTCCTTTCCCCTCTTTCTCTCTGCCTCCACTGCTGTGTTCTCGTCTTCTGAAAGTAGGGTATCTTCAGTATCCATTTCTCATCCCTCTCCCATTCCAGCTCCACCTCCCAGCAAACCAAAGCACCACCACTCCCCAAGCCCAGAGCACACCCTGACCCCATGCCTTTGGATGTGCCCTTCCTCTGTCTGCAATGACCTCCCTTCCCTGGGAAGCGGATGGACGCCTACTCAACCTTTAACACCCAGCTAAAGACGGACCTCACTCTCCCTAGCCATTTTCTCTCCTGTGTCACCATAATCATGACCCACATAAATGGTAGTATAGCACTTGCAGCATTGAGTTCTAATTATTTGTGTACTTACTAGTCTCTTCGGTTTCATAGTGAGCCTTATTCCTGTCACATGGTACATTCTCAGGGACTTGACAATGCCCTATACTGCCACAGTTTTCACTTTAATTCTATCCCAGATTCATATCTCCTGCCTATTCCAATTCTGTGCTACATATTCCAATTCGATGCGGATGGTCCGCCAACATCTCAGACCCCACATTTTCAGCGCTGAAACCATTGCTCCCTTTGCCCATGCCTCCACCACTCCAAAATCTACTCCTGGTACTCCCCTATTCACTTCATTAGCACTATAGGGATCCTGTCGGCCATCCAGATTAAAAACCCAAGTTTTTCATCGACTCCTCTTTCACACCTGCCTCTGAATAATTGCTAAGCCTGTGCGTTCCACCTTGACCACATCTCCACCAACACTGCCCCTCCTCCCAACCTGAATCTAGCCCTCATTACCTCCTCACTAGTCTTTTCCAGGACCTTCCACTCTGTTCTCTTGAGCCCTGTCCTTGCTCCTCCAAACTACCCAACGCGAAGCTGCTAAAGTAAATATCCCCAAGGGCAGCTTGGTCACATCATTTTCTTGCTTGCAAATTTTCATTGACCCTTCTTGGTCCACAGTTCAAGTTCTTTAGCATTTTATTCAAGGTCCTCTACAATTCAGCTTCAACCACATTTCCATTCTTACCTTACACTATCCCAATTCCACATTCTAACTCTAACCACACCTTCTCATGACTGCATTTCCCTATTACACTTCCTATTAGTACTTGCAGTCCACAGGCTGTTCTCATTAACTATCACCTAAAATTCAACTCAATATATTATATTTCCATGAAGTTTAAGCAATAAGTCATTAACCCCAATTCATACAAGCACTTTGTTTATAACTTTATTTTACTATGATCCCATTTTCTCCTGGTTTTGTGTGTGTGTGTGTTGTGTGGTTTTGTTTGTTTGTTTCTTTGATCTGGGAGGAAACATCACACTATCAGGACAGAAGTTTCTGTAGCCCCCACAGTACCCACCATAGCAGGTGGACATAGTAGGCACTTAATACAGGCACATTGGATTAAATTAGATTATATAGGAAACACAAGACTACATAACTAGCATTTATAGATTCTAAGGCTGATGATTTTTCAGTTATCATTTCTGAACTCAGAATGCATCTTGCAATCAATAATGTCCTAACAATTGATTAACAGTATCTTTCTTTATGATACATGAAATAGCAATGCCTCTTGCAATGGATAATGTCTTACACTCAAGAAAACATGGTGTTTTCAGGGGGCCCAATATTAAGCTCACTTTGTGAACAAGCTTCTAAGAGGATATAATAATCAACGGTTGTATGAAAAACAAAATCGTTGCTACAATAGAATAAATAGAATTGACACTTAATTATAAGAAGCTAAAGGAAAGATCCTTCCTCCCGAGTAGCCCTCTGTCTGCTACACAATGTACTTCATTCTGTAACTGTAATCACATCTCGGGAGATACAAGATGCTTAAGGGGCAAGGCTGCCTTCAGCTCCTCTAATGAAGTTAGCACAGCACCTTACATACAGTAGGTATTCAATTAAATCTTTATTGATTAATTTACTTCTAATGCAGATCTGTTAAAATAATTTGATAACTAGAGGCTATAGAGAGCTGTTCCAAAGCACAATGAGAATTACGTTTAAGGTACCAAACAAAGATATTACAATTTTTTTTAATCTACACCATTATCTCTATCATCTACATAGTCACTGAGATCGTTGTGGTCTTATTATTAAAGTCAACATTACCCTGACTGACACGTATTGAGTATTTACTCTATCCAGACTACGTTGCGTTAAGCACTTTACCTGAGATATTTAACTCTATCTTCAAAAATTGGATTGTAATAGAGAGTCAAATTCTAGTTTTTGAAGTTTCATTTTAATGCTGTTGATATCCACCCCCTCTCATCCCCTTCTGCCTCATATTTGGACAAGTTGATAAAAAAGCCTTAGTGTTTCCTCCTTTGGCACCCGTGGGAGATTCAAACCACACAAGCCCCTGTCTACATGCAAGAACACTTACCCCAGCCTCACGTACCAACCACAGTAAAAAATCCCAAGCTAGTCTCCTCTTAACATTTTCTGTTCACTCAAGCCACTTCAGGCTTGTTTGGGAAGTCTACCCTCCTCTCTCCAGAAAACATCATTACGTAAGTAATAAATCTTTTCATACTTACTGTGTATGTCATATCCAAACTGGATTTTTGGTGGAGAGCCCCTCTTTTCTCTGAAGGGTGGTCAGAGAAAGGATAGGTGGTATTATTACCCCCTTTTTTAACCTATGAAGAAACTAGGGTTTACAGCTTGACCCAGGGCTACACAGGCAGTAAGTGGCGAAGCTGACTCCAAGCCTGTGCTCTGAACTGCACACTTCATTTTCTCCTGCCTGGATTCCTGTTAAGAGACTTCCACATGATCTCCTTGCCCCTAACTTCCCCTCCCTGCAATCCCTTCTGCAAGCAAAAAATCGCAGCAACTCATACCCAAGTAGGCCATTGATCTTTCTCCATGGCTGCTCATGGCTACATAGATGATTACTCCGGCCCAGTCTATTTTTCTAGACTGATATCAAACAGCACCACCTCTATGAATGTCTCCACAGGTTCCCAAACAACCAGTGCTCTGCACTATACTCTCACATGATCTTTTCCATACACTCTATTATAATAATCATATGCTGTAATGACTTCTTTGGTCACATATCTATCTCCCCAACTAAACTCTGTGTTTCTAGTACAGTGTCTGACACACATAGAGAAAAAAAATACGATAAATGAAAGAAGTCAGCAGAATGGTTTTATAGGAGCTTGAAGAAAATAGTTGGTTTTGTTCCAATCATTTCAGTAGCCACACTCATACAAAATCATTACATTGCATTTGCCCCACGGATTCACAAACATTATACGTTTCTCTATAATTGAAATATATCTTTCCCAAAATCTTTGGATTCTCATTTTGTACACTGGAATTTTGAAATCTCAATAACCTTTCAACTCTTCTCTTTGCCTCCAATTCCTCCTTCTTCCAATCCAAGTTATGAATTTTCACATAGGAAATCACTGTTTCTAGACAATTATCTATTATCCATGTGGAAGCAGAAGAGCATGAGTAAATTTAGTCTTCCATCCATTACCTCACTTAAGTCAGTAGAATCAATCTCCTCATCATGCTGCTAAAGGAGGTGGCTTCCTGTATAAGTGGCACCATAAGAAACAGACAAATGATGACTTTTCCATTGATTTACTTAGGCTAACTTGTTTCAAGAAAGTGAAAGGTTGTCGCTCCAATCTCTCTCTCTCTCTCTCTCTCTCTCGCTTTCTCTCTCTCTCTCTTTTTGAGTTGGAGTCTCACTCAACTCAACCTTCTGAGTTCGGGCGATCCTTCCCCCTCAGCCTTCTAAGTAGCTGGAACTACAGGCACCCATCACTATCCCCCCCTAATTTTTTAATTTATGGTAGAGATGAGGTCTTGCCAGGTTGCCCAGGCTGGTCTCGAACCCTGGGCTCAGGCAATCCTTTTGCCTCCTACCTCCCAAAGTGCTGGGATTACAGGTATGAGCCTCTGCACCTGGCCTGTCCCTTCTCTTAATATCATGGACACTCTTATCCCACATACACTTTCAGTACTATTCCTTTTTTTTTGTAGAAATAAGGTCTCACTGTGCTGTCCAGGCTGGTCTTGAACTCCCGGGCTCAAGCAATCCTCCTGCCTCAGCCTCCCAATGTGTTGGAATTGCAAGCATGAGCCACTGTGTCCAGTTAGTTCTATTACTCTTTTAGAGCATTGGATGAAGACTAAATTAAGTGGTTTGGAAAGGGTCCAAGCCCTCTTTCTTAGGAATGGAAGACTGGAATCTTCAGTCAGGAGATGTAAGCATTTTTATTGCCTTTGAAGCCTTTCCTCATTAAGCAGAATATTGTGCACCCGTACTAATCCTTGGAACTATGCACCAGTTATCAGTTCCAGGGAAGAACTCTGAATACCTCCTCGATACTGTGCACAAGTATCAATCCCAGAGGAGGACTCTAAATAACTTGACAATTTCTGTTTAGGTGCACCAGATCTGAGTGGCCGACCTGACAGGCAGCAAGCCGAGTGAGTTAAGATCTGATTCACCCTCCTTCCAAAGTAGGCCTGGGACATCTGACCCAAGTTGTAAGCAACCCTATCTGCCTGAGATGAGAGCAGAGGGGAGGGGCTAGAGATCAGAGCTGAAAGGATATTGGACTCAGAGGAATGACTTCGGAGCCAATCTGGTTACTTGTTTTTATTTTTATTTTTTTTTATTTTTTGACTGTTTGTTTTACTCATTTTTGTTTGCTTTTTGCTTCAGGTTTATGTTGTTGTTGTTGTTTTGATAAAGTTTTTGTACTTGCTTTGTTTCTCTTATTTTACTTATTTTTTTTCTTCTTTCTATTCTTTAGATTTCCTGTTTGTGTATGGGAAAAGTATATCAATAGTCAGGTTTATGTTGGACTGTGTGTTTGTTTGACTACCTGTATGTTTTAGGGGGTTTTTTGTTTGTGTGTGTGTGTGTGTGTGTGTGTGTGTGTGTGTGTGTGTGTGTATGTGTGTGTTTTCTTACTCTTTTCTGTCTTTGTGTCTCTTTTCATTTGTTAGTTGGTAAATCTGTCTGTTTTCTCTCTTACTTTTCTCTCTCTCCACATTCCTCTTGCCCCCCCCACCAGCCTCCTTCCTTCTTCCATTATTTTCCCTTGTCTTACCTCATTTTGCTTCCAGGAAGCAAACCTATACCCCACTGCATGGACAGATTGTAAGGCAGGGGGAAGTGGGTTCCAGGGTGCCCATATTCTTGTCAGTGGATACTGGGATCTTCAGACCAATTCTGAATCACAGCTCCCCCCTCAATTAAATCTCAAAAGTGCAAAAAGTACAACCCCCAACCCACAGTCCAGCTTCAGAAGTGAACAAAGCCAGAGGACACATAAGGAAGAATAGGAGATTGAGCAAACAGAAGTAAAAGCAATCTCATCATCCCTGAAGAGCAGAATTAAAGAAGAAGAGTGGGGAGGAAAGAAGACTTGTGGAAGGGGAGGGAAATCCACACAAATGAAGATAAACCAAAAGAAGAATATGGATCTCACACAGACATCTGGGAGGTCAGACATTGAGAAAATAGACTTCAGAACACAAAAAATGAAGAGCCCCCAGAATGACTGGTCTCAAACTACAAGCCCAGATATCAAGACATTAATAGAGAGATTAAAAAGAATTGAGGAGAGACAAGAGGAAAATAGAAAGGAGTTGATAATTGAGATAACAGCAGTAAAGAAACTGAGAATAAAATAAATAACAAACTGATGAGCATGAAAAGCAAAATTAGCCAAGTAGAAGAAAGAATCTCGGAGCTTGAGGACCAAAATATAGAACTAAGCCAAACTGTCAAAAACATAGACAAGAAGCTTAGAAAGACGGAACAAAACCTTCAAGAGATGAACAATTACTTGAAGAGCCAAACCTAAGAGTAATTGGACTTCCTGAGGCAGAAAGAGAGAGAGAGAGACCACCCTGGAACAAACATTCCATGAAATTGTTCAACAAAACTTTCTCATCTCATCAGTGATGAGACCATTCAAACACAAGAGATTCAGAGAACCCCTGCAAGACAACAAATGAGAAGACTAACTCCAAGACACATAGTAATTTGCCTAAACAAAGTAGGTATAAAAGAAAAAACCCTAAAAGCAACAAGAGAAAAAGGTCAGACTACCTAACAGGGAAGACCAAGTAGAATAGCAGCAGATTTATCTACAGAAACACTTCAGGCTCGGAGATCTTGAAGCCCAATCTTCAAAGTTCAAGGATAAACAATTTGAACCAAGAATAACCTACCCAGCTAAGCTAAGCTTCATCAGTGAGGGAGAATTAAAACCTTTCCCAGACATTCAATCCCTAAGAACTTACACTGCCTCTAGACCAGCTCTAAAAGAAACAAGAAAGTATTAAACACAAAAGAAAGGGAAAAAAGAATGACAATGTTCTTCACAAGAGTTCAGGAAAAAGATTGAAAACACACATGAATCAACCCAAAAGCTAAAAGAAAGACAACAAGCAAACAGGAACAACAACAACTCTAAAAGAACCTCATGAGAGGGATAAACACTCACATTTCAATAGTTAGCCTGAATGTGAATGGACTAAATGCACCACTGAAAAGACATAGAGGGGTAAAATGGATAAAATATCATGAGGCAACAATATATTGTCTCCAAGAGAATCATCTCACCAGAAAGGACACTTACAGACTCGAAGTAAGAGGATGGAAAACAAAATTTCAGGCGAACAGAACACAAAAGAAAGTAGGAGTTGTGATCTTAATTTCAGACAAAATACCTTTTAAGTTATCAAAAATTTAAAAAGATGAAGAAGGTCACTATATAATGATAAAAGGTTCAATCCATCAACAAGAAATATCCATCCTAAATATATATGCACCCAAAATAGGAGTACCAACTTTCATGAAGCAGCCTCTAGGCAAACGTAAAAAAGATATTAACTCTAACACTATCATAGCTGGGGACTTTAATAACCCACTCACAACCCTAGACAGATCATCAAGACAAAAAATCAGCAAGGAGATCCAGAACCTCAATGTGACTCTTGACCAAATGGACTTAATTGATACCTACAGAACATTCCACCCAATGACCACAGAATATACATTCTACTCATCACCACATGGAACATACTCCAAGATTGACCACATCCTTGGTCATAAATCAAGCATAAGCAAATTTCATAAGCTGGCAATTATGTCATGCACCTTCTCAGACCACAAATGAATAAAAATACATATCAACATCAACAAAGATCCCCCAAAACCCACAAAGACATGGACACAAAACTGCATGATGCTAAGCCAACTCCTGGGTCAACATGGAAGTCAAAGCAGAGATTAAAAAGTACCTGGAAGCAAATGAAAATGAAGAAATATTTTACCAAAACCTCTGGGATGCCAGGAAAGCAGTAGTAAGAGGGGAATTCATGTCTCTACAAACACACATGAAGAAAATGGAAAGATCACAAGTTAACAGACTAACAAGTCACCTAAGAAACCTGGAAAAGCAAGACCACCAAAACCCTAACTTCAGCAGAAGAATCCAGATCACCAAAATAAAAGCCCAAATTAGGGACATAGAAGACAAAAAAAAAAAAAAAAAAAAAAAAAGCAATGAAACAAAAAGCTGGTTCTTTGAAAGGATAAACAAGTTTGATGGTCCCCTAGCTAGACTGACTGAGAAAAAAAGAGAAAAACACCCAAATAAACTCAATTAGAAACACAAAAGGTGAAGTCACAATTGACACTGAAGAAATACAAGAGATTACTAGAGACTACTACACACTTGTATGGAAAAAATACACTTGTATAGAGACTACTGTGCACTTGTATGGAAAAAAACTTGAAAACCTAAAGGAAATGGAGGACTTTCTGATATCACAAAACCTCCCCAGGTTGAAACAAGAAGAAATCGAGACCCTAAATAGACCAATAACAATCAAGGAAATTGACTATGTCATAAGAAAACTACCTACAAAAAAAAAACCCTGGACCAGATGGCTTTCCAGCAGAATTCTACAAAACATACAAGGAGGAATTGATATGAATCCTATTGAAAGTATTCCAGGTTATTGAGAAAGAGGGAACTCTCCCCAAATCATTTTATGAACCTAACATCACATTGATACCCAAGCCAGGTAAGGATTCAACAAAGAAAGAACTACAGGTCAATATCCTTGATGAATATAGATGCTAAAATTCTCAACAAGATCCTAGCAAACCAAATTCAACATCACATATCAAAAATCATCCACCACAACCAAGTAGGCTTCATCCCTGGGACGCAAGACTGGTTCATCATTCGTTAGACCATAAGTGCAATTAAATACATCAACAGATGTAAAAACAAAAACCACATGATTATATCATTAGATGCAGAAGAAGATTTTGATAAAATCCAGTGCCCCTTATTGATAAAAACCCTCGAACAACTAGGCATAGATGGAACATATCTCAAAATAGTAAGAGCCATCTATGAGAAACCCACTGCCAGCATACTGCTAAACAGATTGAAATTGGAACCATATCCCCTGAAAACTGGAACAAGACAAGGATGCTCACTCTCACCCCTCATGTTCAACATAGTTTTGGAAGTTCTAACTACAGCACTCAGAGAAGAGAAGGCGATCAGGGGTATCCAAATAGGAAAAGAGGAAATCAAGTTATCTCTCTTTGTAGATGACATGATTCTATACCTCAAAAACCCAGGAGTATCTGCCAAAAACCTCCTTGTACTCAAAAAGGACTTTGGCCAAGTCACAGGGTATAAAAAAAATGTGCAAAAGACAATCGTATTTCTATATACCAATAATAAACAAACAGAAACTCAAATAAAAAGCACAATCCCATTCATAATAGCCACAAAAAAATGAAATACCTTAGCATCTTCCTAACCAGAGCATGAAAGACATTTACAACAAAAACTACAAAACACTGCTCAAAGAAATCAAAGATGACACAAACAAGTGGAAAAGTATTACATGCTCATAGATTGGAAGAATCAACATTGTTAAGATGTCCATTCTATCTAAGACAATCTACAGATTTAACACAATGCTCATCAAATTACCAGCAACATCATTCTTAGACCTAGAAACAACAATGCAGGAATTCATATGGAAACATAAATGACCACGAATATCCAAAATAATCCTCAGAAGAAAAAAAAAAAAAAAGCAGGAGGTATCACACTCCCAGACTTTAAACTTTATTATAAAGCTATGGTAATCAAAACAGCCTGGTATTGGGACTAGAACAGGCAGATAGACCAATGGAATAGAATTGAGATTCCAGAAGCAAAACCTCAGTTTCTCAACTAACTAATCTTCGACAAAGCCTCCACCACAAACCACTGGGGAGAGGAGAAACCTATTCAGTAAATGGTGCTGGAAAAGCTGGCTGACCACATGAAGAAGATTGAAACAGGGCCCCTACCTATCCCCATACACAAAAATCAACTCTAAATGGATCAGAGACCTAATTAAAACCTCAAACTATAAGAACCTTAGAAAATGCAGGAGACACTCTTATGGAAATTGGAATTGGCAACCAATTCCTCTTCAAAACCCAAAGTGCCCATGCCATAAGAGATAAGATAGACAAGTGGGACCTTGTCAAATTGACAAGCTTCTGCAAAGCCAAAGAAACCATCAACAGTTCAGGGAGACAACCCACTGAGTGGAAAAAATATTTTCCAACTCTATGTCTGACAAAGGCCTAACATCTAGGATCTACAAGGAACACAAACGTGCTGAAAATAAAAAACACAAACAGCCCCATTACAAAGTGGGCAAAAGATATGAATAGACAGTTCTCAAAAGAAAACACATGAGCAACCAACAGATACATGAAAAAATATTCAGCCTCACTAGTCATCAAAGAAATGCAAACTAAAACTATACTGAGATACCTCCTAACTCCAGTTAGAATGGCTATCATCAATAACTCAAAAAATAACAGATGCTGGAGAGGATGTGGCGAAAAGGGAACACTTCTACACTGTTGGTGGGAGTGTAAACAAGTACGGTCTCTGTAGAAAACAGTGTGGCAATTCCTAAAACTTCTAAAAATCGACCTTCCATATGACCCCGCAATCCCCCTACTAGGAATATACCTATAAGAACTCAAATCACTCTATAAAAAAGATATCCGCACACGTATATTTATCACAGCATTGTTCACAATAGCAAGAACGTGGAACCAACCGTGCTGCCCATCAAAAGAGGACTGAATTTTTTTTAAATGTGGTACATATACACAATGGAATATTACAGAGCCATAAAGAAGAACAAAATCATGAACTTCACAGCATCCTGAATGGACTTAGAGTCCATAATACTGAGTCATCTTCCACAGAAACAACGAACTGAGTATCACGTGTTCTCACTCATAAGTGGACCTTGAACAACTATCGTAATACTATCAGAAAAGGATTGACAATGGCAGGAAACTGCAGGGGCGGGGGCCATGGGGAGATAGGATCGGCAGTAGTGTGAAACTGCCTGGGGAAGGGCGTCGCACCTCATCAACAAGGGTACCTGCACAAAGAATATTTGTATACCTAGCCCTGAGCTGTACCCCACAATTTTAAAAAAAATTTAAATATAAAAAAAAAAGAAATGAGGTCTCACTGTGCTGTCCAGGCTGGTCTTGAACTCCCGGCTCAAGCAATCCTCCTGCATCAGCCTCCCAAAGTGTTGGAATTACAAACATGAGCCACTGTACTCAGTCAGTTCTATTACTCTTTTAAACATTGGATGAAAACTAAATTAAGTGGTTTGAAAAGGGTCCAAGCCCTCTTTCTCAGGAATGGAAGGACCTAACCAAATCCTCAGTCAGGAGACACAAACTTTCTTATTGCCTTTAAAACCTTTCCTCATTAAGCAGATTATTGTGCACCAGTACCAATCCTTGGAACTATGCACCAGTTATCAATTCCAGGGAAGAACTCTGAATACCTCCTCGATACTGTGCACAAGTATCAATTCCAGAGGAAGACTTTAAATACCTTGACAATTTCTGTTTAGGTTTCTGATCTGGCAGGAGGTTTTGCACAAACCCAGCTGCCAGATGTTTTGCATAAACCCAGCTGCTAGAGTATAAGTCCAATGAGATGGAGCACTTACACAATGAGTCGTGCAAAGCAATTTTATTGCCCACAAATAAGCAGCATGAATCAACAGAAGTCTAGGATTCATAGTAAGCTGATTCCCCAAGGCCCAAGAAAGCTGCCCAGGGCAGATGGAGTCTCATTGGGTTTTATACCCCAGGGGAACTGGGATCACTGGACTAAAGTGTTGGAGGACAACCTGTTCTAGGAAGGGCCAGGACAAAGCTCAGGCTGTTTTAGACAGTTTCTTCTTTCTCAGAATACTACACTCTCAGTATATTTTACAGTTATCCTGAGAACTACAAATAGGAGACCAATCCGGGTAGCCAAGACCATTCGGGGGCCCATTCTCCTGCATACCAGATTCATTTCTAATCAGATTCAGATGCTTCATTCCTCTCTAGTTTGTCATATTTTCCAGTGGGAAAAGAAGAAAACATAATCCATGGTGTCCTCTTCCCCAGCCCTCCACTCAGAGGGTCCATTCATCAGCCTCATCTGGCTGAACTAAAAGCTTCAATGTGTGAAAAATATCATATATAACATTAATATCTCCTCATAATGGTTAAGGACATTGAATTAGCCCACTGAAAAACACTATGGTTATTTTCTCTAAAATTACTAAACTCATGTTATTGGCCAAACTGTTGAAATAATTCAGTCAAATGACCATTTAAGTCTACCAAGCAACTGATTTAAACCACAAAATTTGCACGTATAAATTTGCTGATTATTTTAGCATTATATAAACAAGAACTATACCACTCAGTGCCAAGGCCACATAGTGGTGATAATGAAAATAGACACAGTTTGACCCATAACATCAGTGAACACAGGAGACTGCAGATTTGTCTTAAATAGTAAATCTCTCAGTTTATAGATAATTAAACTATTACTAATACCAGAGGTCAGTATTTTGCCTAAAATTATGAAATTATTCTTTTGCAAAGCTGGCATATCTTCCTGTTCTGTTGTCCATATAAGTCATTTAACTTTCAAAGAAGCTCTCTTTCTGGATCCTCATTGTTAATTTAAAACATGTATTGAGCTACGATGCATAAACTCATCTGAATATATTAACACTGCCCTCAAAGGACATCTAGTTAAAAAGTCTAGAAACTAGATTGGCTCGGGGGAGGAGATTGGGAGGTGGGGTCCTGGCTATTTAAAGATGGATTCTGCAAGCATGAATCAAAAGTCCATATCCATGGAACAACTGAAATATGAAATTGGATGGTGCTAAACTCCATTGGCTCAGTAGAACACAAAGGACAAAGCTTTGTAAATGTTGTTTTAGCATAAATGTACTTTTCAAAGGATCTACAACCAGCAAGGCATACAAATTCTCCATTAGTTCAGGTATTACTTAATTTACACATGGCAAATGTGGGTTGGGGAGTGTAGAAAAACAAATATAAAGAGAAATGAAAGTTTATGCTAAAAACTGTCTCCTCATTACCCATCTATTTTGGGGGGGTTCTAATTGGGTAAAAAAATAATAGTAATAATTTCTAACTACACCTAGAAATATCTACCTGGGAAACTGGTGTGTAAAGAAAATAAAATTATGTATGATGTAGCATTCTGAAGGTTTATTATCTGATGTAAGGCACAACAAAAGGTTAAGGATTATATGCTTCTTATGGTGACCAAAATACAAAGAAAAGATGAAAATGATATCTAGAAAGTGAGATTTTAGATTTGATTCAATTTCTGGAATTGCGTAGCCTTCCTACTCATAGTGTGTATCTGTACTCATTATGCAAGTTTTCTTATTTTAAATCTAAACATAAAGATAATCTTCTCAAGGACATACCAGAATAAAAATCACTTTAAGGACACCTAAAGAATGTATCTTAAGATAGTGAGACATATCTGTATCCCTAGTGACCTAAGAACACTTAAACAAAAAGCAGAATATTATTTCTATGCCAGGAAAAATATAACACTGATATTTATTAATAGGGATAGCTATATGTATACATATTTGTTGAGACTGCATCCTAGACTCTTTAGTTCATTGCCTTACATATGCAGAGCAATGCAGAAATTCAATGTACAATATCACAGAGATATGGAAATAATTTTTATCTTTGCCTATCCTAAAATATGATGCAGGTGAGTACTTTCTAAAACATGTTAGGATTTCTACTGAGATATAAAACAATTTTCCAAAGCGAGTTCATCAATTAGTATTTTTAATTTAAAAATATATTGTGAGAAAGCAGAAGTTCCTTTGACATCATGTGTGGATGAATGCAGATTATGGTCTTTGTCTCTTTTTCTCTTTACAGAGGCCACACTTGAACCCCAGTGAGACAGTTGTGCCGAGTTTAATTCTCCACTTCAGTCTGGAACTATAAATAATCAAGGAGTCTATTAGCATTTTCAAGGTAACTATGATTATTCTAAATCATCCAAACTAATTCAGATTTTGAGGCTGCAGCATCTATTAGATATCTCATAAGTAGAAGAACTTTTAGTGATTCAGGGACCCTAAAGAGTAATCCCCATCCTTCCATGATAATTAGAAAGAAGACTGATCCGTTATGCCCAAGTACTTTTCGGAAACTGTGGGAATCATCTCATAGACAAAAAAATCATAAAACTGAAAGACACCATAGCAATTGTTGAGTCCAATCTTCCAAAAGATGCATGAATTCCCTAGACAACATTTCCAACCAAGTGTTCTGGAATCTGCAACAACCATTTCCACCAATGATTTACTTAATATACATTTTAATTGTCAGAAGGAGAATTGCAATACCTTCATGGAAAAATACATCTCAAAGTGTTATCTGCAGACCCTGAAGCCCCTTTGGGGATCTTGGTGTTCAAAACTATTTTCATAATAAAGTTAAGATGTTATTTGCCTTTTTTACTGTGTTGACATTTGCATTGCACTGATGGCGCAAAAGCAACTAGTGAAGCTGTTGACCCTTTAGCACAAAACAAGGAAAAGCATCAAACCTCACTAGCAATCATTGTACAAGCAGGGGACCCCTAAAACCCAGAATTATCGGGTAGGTTCCTTATAGTTCAAGTTTCCCTCGCTAGGCAAGCGTTCTAGAATCCCATTGGCTTCAGTGTTTCCGCTAGTATTGTTGTGAAAGGCTCTGTTGTGGAAGAAATGTCCCGAGCTGTGGCAAACAGATAACTGGTTCTTCTACCACCACAATGCTTCTGCCCACACCACACTGTGTTCAGCAGCCTTTGACCAAAAACAATATGCCCCCCCATGCCCCACCCTTCCTATTCACCTGATCTCACCCAGAGGGGCATTTTTTTGTTTGTTTCCCTAGATGAACAAGTCCTCAAAAGGAAACGTTTTGCTGATGCGGAAGAGGTGAAACAGAAAATGGCACTAAAAGGCATCAAAATTGACTAGTTCAAACACTGTTTTGAGCAGTGTAAAAAGCATCTCACCCAAAAATGTGTGTTTTGGATCAAATGGAGAGTACTTTGGAGGTGACTGAAGTTTCAACATATAAGAATAAACACACAACATTTTATAAATAAATTCCAAGTTTTCTGAGGGGTCACCTCTCGTATTCTTTACTACCAACCTAAAAGGGGTAAAAGTAAACATACTAAATCTGAATGCTTGCATGCAAATTTTTAAAATACTGTGTTCCATTTGAAAAAATGAGAGCCACCCGGGCTTGGTGGCTCAGCCTGTAATCCCGCGCTTTGGGAGGCTGAGGTGAGTAGATCGCCTGAGTCTGCGGGTTCGAGACCCATCTGGGCAACTTGGCGAGATCTCATCTCTACAATAAATCAAAAAATTAGCCGGGCATGGCAGCGCGCACCTGTAGTTCCAGCTACTTGGAAGGCTGAGGCGGAAGGATCGCCAGAGCCCAGCGGGTCGAGGCTGCGGTGGCCGGGAGTGGCCTCTGCACTCCAGTCTGGGTGACAGAGTGAGACTCCAACACAAAAAAAGAAAGAGAAAAAATGAGAGCCACACATAAAGTACTTAGGCTGTATATCAAAAAAACTGTTTGCCTTTTGTGATGACTTGGGTTGCAATCAGTCACTGTCTTCATGGAAGAAATGACTTCATGGAAGTCCTTCATTGGAAGGATTGATAGACTAACTACGGTTATTAAGATTTCATTACTTTGCAGACTTTCTTCAAAATATCAACTAAACGAATCTGTCAAGGTAAACAATTAATAACTTGTTGCCAATGATACAATTCAAGAAAGAAAATTGTACTTTAGAACTAATGGCAATGACTATACTTGTGAATACCATGAATCCCAGTTACAAAATTTGCTACCAGAAGCTTCTTTACCAAATGTGGACTTGCCCAGAGCTTACAGATTATTGCAGGATATTTTGCATTCTGCTCTGCTACTAGCAAGGTAATTTCCCTGCTGCAGATGACATGAGTTGTGAGTCTCCAATTTTCTGGGCCTAATCAGAGTCCCATTTGGTGTTGCCAGAGGTGTATCCATCACAGTTCTGCAGAACCTTCCTTATTCCCAGCCAGAGATGCCCTAACAGGTGACCCTCCCCAAAGCTGAGCTGCTCTGGCTCACTGGAAAGAAAACAGGAGACCCCCGGCCTTATTTCATTAACCATCCTGGCCACCATCAAAGACTCATGGTTGAGAGTGCAAAAACTTTTTCTGTAGTTGGATTTTCCTGGAAGATTTGTCAATCTATACCAAGGATATTAAATTTTATTTCCATGTTGGTTTCAATGTGCAGGAAATAAGATAGGAAAGAAATCAAGAGGAGAGAGATCTCTTTAATCGAAAAAATGTGAGCACCAGGAAATATAGCAGGTTTTGTATTGTTTGTATTGTTTGGGTTTTTTAATGTGTTTATTTCATGTATTTTTGTTTTATTTTAATATTCTGGCTATTAAAGGAAAAAATAGAGAATTACATTAAAGTTAAGAGAATTTTAGAGACTCTTCATGAACAAGGACTGAATAATAATTGATAGGGTAATTTAAAACAATTTAATAATAACCTGAGGGTCTAGGTCACCAGTGTCCTATAACACAAGTCACATACATAATTTTAGATATTCTGGTAGCCATGTTTTTAAAAAGTGAAATGAAATAAGTAAAATTAATTTTAATCATATATTTTATTAAACCCAATGTAACCAAAATATTATTTCAACATGCAATCAATATAAAAATATTAATTAGATATTTTGCATTATGTGTTCATACTATAGAGTAGTTTTCTAGGGCTACTAAACAAAATACCATACACTGAGTGGCTTAAACAACAGAAATGTATTCTTTCAATTTTGGAAACTGAAAGTCCCAGATCAAGGTGCCAAAGTGTCGAGTTCTGGTGAGCGTTCTCTTCCTGGCTTGCAGACCACTCACTATCTCTTCCTGTGTGTTTATATGACAGAGAGAGAGAGAGTGCATGTGAGAGCTCACTGGAGTCTCTTCTTATGACGACATAAGTCCTATCAGAATCCTACCATTATGACCTTATTTAACCTAAATTTTTAAAAAATATTCTAAAAATTTTCCCATTAGGAGTTAGGGCTGCAAAATATGAATTGGAGGTGAGAAGGATACAATTCAATTTATAGCATAATAAGTCTTTAAAACCCAGCATATATTTTATACTTGCAGCACATCTCAGTTTGGACTAACCACATTTCAAATGCTCGGTAGTTACACGTTGATGCTGTCTACTGTCCTAGATAATGCGGATCTCAATAAATGGTTATTAGCTTAGAAGCCAGAGTAACATTGAAAGTGAGAACTTCAGAGCTAGAGCCAAGAACCTGGTCTTGGTAGAAGGCAGTTACCTCAGGAAAAAGCCTGGTCAGTGGCCAGCGTACCACCGCCAGAAACCAAGATTCACCCCAGGGGCAGCAGGAGAAACTGATGACACACTGCATAGGAAAAAAATAATTAGTCTTGAGAACCCAACTGTCCAAAAGTTTCTTGAAGGTTTCCTAGCCATCCAAGGCCTAATGAAACATATTTCCTCAGCTAGGAAAACAATAGCAGGATTTTTGGATGTGACTCCCTACAAGGTGTATGCAAGTTTGCCCACCTCCTGGCTCAGTCCGCCGGAGACTCCCCGAGGACTCCAGTCACAAACAAGGGCTTGGGATGGGGGAGGATTCTCTGGTGACTTGGCTCTAGGAGGGGATTGGTATGACTGGCATTCCTCCCCAGCAAGCATAAACAACATAACAAGCACACCAAATCCAACCAGATTACATTCTGTTCACTTAAACTGCAGGCAAACTGAAAACAAATATACAAAAAAAATGAATAAGGAAATAATGACTTAAGAAAAAAAATTATTTTCACTTTTACATGGCAGCAACAAACAATGAAATAATAAATAAATAAACAACCTTCTAGAGTAAAAACTCATGTCCTTTTTAATATAAAGCCACACCTGCAGCAAGAACAACACAGTCTGTACATGTAACTCTCAGATACCAAAAATCCTAAAGAATCAAGAAAAAAAGTTTTATTTCATTGAGAATGTTGTCGCAGTGCATTGAACAGAAGATAAATTCTGTAGAAAACTTTCCATTTACTTGGTAAATTTTTTTTAGAGATAGTGTCTCACTCTGTCACCTAGGCTAGAGTGCAGTGGCGTGATCATAGCTCACAGTAGCTGGGACTACAGCATGTGCCACCATGCCCAGCTTTTTTTTTTTCCTTTTAGAGACCAGGTTCTGCTATGTTGCCCAGGCTGGTCTCAAACTCCTGGCCTTCTTCCAACTTGGCCTCCCAAAGTGCTGGAATTACAGGTATGAGCCATCATGCCCACCCCTTTGCTTGATAATTTTTAATTCTATTTGTGGAATTTTGTGGGTGTCCTATTCCCATGGTTATAATAGGAGCTCTCAGAGCCTCACCCTGGCTTTGACCTGTCAGATGTAAAATCGTGACATGGGCCTTTGGCAACTCCACCCTCTCCTTCTGGCTCCCCTTTCACACTTCTTAGCAGGTCTCAACAGCTTTCTAGGCCCTTGGGCTCCACCGTCCCAGAAGCACAATCCAATAAGGCACTTTTGTCCACAAATGTTAAAAGCTGCAGTAGAGTCTGTTATTTTGCCTGCCCTGTGTCCCTTCTCCTTTCTTCAGATAACAGCTGCTTGCTCTGCCTATGGTTGAGGCAGTATTGACTCCACTCCCAGAGTCCAGGGGGACCCATGACCAAGTGCCTTGAGCCACATGCTCCTTCTGTGGGCCACAATGACCTGTGAGGAAAAAGCGTGAAAATAAAGGCAGCCTGGTGAGCAGTTCCCTCCAGGATTTTCCCAAGGGCCATAAGGAAAGCACTATTCTCCTTCCACTAGTGTTGCTGAGAGAACCATCTTGCTACCATTTGTGGACAAGACTGCTTCAATGAAGTGAACAGAGAGACAAATAGATTCAAGAGGTAAAGAGATGTGTCTTATGACATCACTTCAGCACCTGGTTCCAATGATCCAGGTTTTTGATTAAGCCTGTTTGAACTGTTTTCTGTCACTTGCCACCAACAATCTTGACAAATTGAGCATTGTACTAACTGACCCTCTTAGGAATAGACATCCCTCCCCACCACCCATGACCAACACCTCCACCACCACTACCAGAAGAGGACAGTGCAAACCACAAAGGAAGAGAACACCAGTGAAGGTATTTCAGGCATCTTCAGAAAATTAATGACCTGATAGTTACAGACAGGAACTTTCCCCAGCATTCATATAGGTTCTAAAAAGTCACATAGATAACAGCCTACACTGTCTCTGGGTAAAGCCAATTTTGCTGTTTTGTCTCCTCAGTCTCCTGAGTTTTCCTTTAGTTATTTGAGCCCAGAGTAGAAAATATCTTAATAAGCCAGATGCCTTTCATTAGAACAGGCCAGGGCTGAGATCTCACAACCATGAGATGAACCAGCCATATGGCTTTCCTACTGAATTATCCTCCCAGTCACTGAAACTAATTGATTTCAACCTCCCCTCCATCCAAGTATCCTTAGGACAGAGCCACCTTCCTCTAACATTTATCTGCATATTTTATTTTCCTGCTCAAAACCCTTTGATGGAATCAGAATAATATTTAAAGTCCTTAGCATTGTTATCTCTCTGGGAACCCTCCCTAGACAGTTCCTCTTCCCCACCACAGGATTAATATCTCTTTGGGTGGATCCTGTATTTTATATGTTAATCTTTAGTAATAGCTATTTTTGTGTCTATATTTTCTATACCTGGTTCCACATCATATATTTCTTGAGATTGGGGACTTGGTCTTATGTGTCTTTAAATTCGAAATGCCCAGCAGAGAAAAAAACAAAAGTACAGACATAAAGATGGATATGGAATGCTTTGATTGCCACAAAATGGCACCATCTTACATTTCCACCGCTCTACATACCCATCATTGTTCCTCTGTTCTAGTCGTAAATGAAAGCTTAGTTGGGCTCTTTTGGGGTTTACCTCAGGCCAATGTACATAATTACAACTAGCATCTGGCCTCTGCATTCTATTATATACACTTTTCCCCACAACACAGTTTGTGATTTGTAGTAACCTCAACTTCTTCATAGTATCTCTTACTTGTCATTTTCTTTTCTACATTGTGGTTTCTCCTGGTGCACATATCCTCTCGGCTTCACTTTTCAAACCTAATTGCCGAATCTCTCTTTATGTCGCCATATAATTTCCCAGGATCAAGACCCTGACCAGTCCCATTCTTCCCTGTTTATGCAGAGGTTCTGAGAACCTGGACACAGGTCAGCTATGGGTTGACTGATTTCAGATCAGCTACCCCTCTCTGGTCCAACCACTCTGGCCAGGAGGGGCAGGGTCACATGGCACACACATGTCTACCTAGGGCCTCCCATCATCATGAATATATCGGTCATCCTTAGCTGAGGCTGGATTAGGTCAGGCACCTTCAAACTGCCCAACATGCCCAACAGTATATGTGCCCCAAATACTATACCCACTGACTCAGTCAGAAATGCCCTTCTATCCATTTTCTCCATTTGAAAACTCATCCTTTGAAAGATCCAATTCAAATACTATGTACCCTATGAAAGCTTGTTATATCTCCTAGTTGATATCAAACTCTCCTTTATCTGCAATCTCTAACCACTTGGTGCTTTTAATTTAGTATTCATCACACTCTGCCCCAGATGGCAAGCATATGTTTAATTTTTTTCTAGATTGTAGATTTCTTAAAGGCCAGGACCATAGCATTCATGTTTTGTTTCCCACAGTGAACCTCATATAAAGCCTTGAAAAAAGTGATGTTCAATAAAATGTGAAATAAAATTGAATTCTAAGTGGTTATTAAATTGTAAGAACAATTTTAGAGATGCAATATAGTTGGCTGCTGTCCCTGACTTCTTTTCACTGAGCACAGATTGTCCCCAAAAATATATCTTATTTCTATTGTGTTGTGTGTTCCATCGTGGGTTTCAAGTCACTCTGCTTCCTCCAGGTCTCAGTCAGCTCCTTCCCAAATCCCTCAGGTTATTCTCCTGAGATCCAGGAGTAAAGACCTCACTCTCTAAGCCTCGACCTCAGGTTGTCGAGATCTCCAGGGCCTAGAGATCAGCTTTTAACTGCAGCCTTCATACTAATTTCTTTAGCAACTCCACTGAGACTCTGCTTTCAGCGTTCCTAAGTTTGGACATTTTGTTGAGAATTTTAAAAACTTATAAATGTGATTTGCCAGAGATGCAAATTTCAAAATAAAATGGACTTTTGCCTTTTGAAGAAAATGTGAAAGTGGCTTAAATTAGCTTGGAAATGAGTAAATAGTTCTGTTTCTTATATGATGAAACATCTAGCACTTTGCATGACTAATTAAACAATCTGGATTTTGCTTTGAAGGCTAAGCCATTCTTAAATTCTAAATTGCTAAGCTGGAAAATAATAATCCCAATTGTTAAGAAATCTTAAAAGAGCCTCAACCAATAGACAGAGCTTTCAAACAACAGTATAAATGTCTACCAGCCTTCTGGATCTAGAAATACCCACAATTCTTGACTATTCAAGAAACTATTAACTAATTTATGAATTTCTTGGTCTTCAACTTCCTAGTCTTTCTTCATGCTTGCTTTCCCCCTTTGTGACCTTTCTGGCAAAAGCAGAGTGGAACAGAGACTGAAGGTAAAAATTTAAATAAAATGTTATTTTATTGTATTTTGAAATTTGTAGAGACAAGGTCTTGCTGTGTTGCCCAGGCTGGTCTCAAACACCTGAACTCAAGCAATCCTCCCACCGCTGCCTCCCAAAGTTCTAGGAATATAGGCAAGAGCCACCGTGCCCAGCTAAAATTTTAAAATATACTTTGTTATAGTCATCAGTTTCATTACAGAACACCTTGGCACTTTTTCATTCAAAAGTGTTTTCCACATAGTATTTCCTACTGTGATCATGCTGTTTCATCAGGACACACTATTTTCTCAGCCTACTCTGCTGAATCCCTGTCTCAGTAACTCCATTCCCAAGGCTCAAGTCAAGCATTGTTTGTTTTTTAAGTAAAGTGGATAAGAAAGTGATTTGAACCAAATGGCTAATAAAACGCTACCAAAAATGTATGCCTTTGTTTTCCAGGCTGTAGTTACTTTGGAAAATAGATCCATTCATTTGCAAAGCAAAGTCCATGCAGAAGAATGCAATGATAAGTTCAAATACCTGGAAACACCTACTTGAGTATTATTTTTTGAGACCTGCCACCTGTATATGCAGCAATTCTCAAACTTTTTCTTAATGTCAGCATCCCTTTATACTCTTAACATTTAGAGAGTATCCCAAAAATCTTTTGCTTGCAGAGATTATACCTATGGATATTTGCCATGTTAGACATTAAAATAGGAAATTGTAAATTGTGTATCTATTAAATCACTTTGAATAACTATAACAAATTCATTAGATAGTAACACAAATAACATAAATTTTATCTTTAAAAAAACTCAATTTTTCAAAACCAAAAAAATATACAGAGAAAAGAGTTGCCGTTTTACTTTTTTTTTTTGCAAATCTTATATGATGTACTTATTTAACATCTTGCTTAAGAGAAGACAGCTGGATTTTCATATCTGTTTCTGTATTAATCTGTTGTGATGTGTTGTTTTAGTTGCCATATCTTAAGAAAATTCGACTTTATGCAGATGTAGCTGGAACAAAGAGGACCTTGCAGATGTCCTAGAAGGCACACTGAGAACCGCTGCCCTGGTGATATACCTAAGCTACTGCTCTTGTTGTGTACTTCTAATCCAGGTTTTCATGCTCTCACTTCAACAGAGCATTGCTGATAGGCTTTGAAGCAGGCAATCTTGAATTTGAAAGTCATCTCCTGCTTAAAAAGGTATTAAGCACAGAAGAAAGAAAAAAAAAAGAATGACCACACACTTCCCAAGAGAACAGCAGAACACAGAATCAACAGAGAATACATCACAACACCAAACTTGAAAACACACATATACATTAATCTAAAAGCTAAAAGAAAACAAGGAAAAAACTTTATAAAAACTTTATGACAGGGTTAAACAATCACATTTGAATAATCAGCCTGAATGTGAATGGACTAAATGCACCACTGAAAAGACACAGGATGGCAAACTGGATAAAAAGTCATGACTCAATTATTTGCTACATACAGGAAACTCATCTCACCAAAAGGGAAGCACATAGACTCAAAGTTAGAGGATGGAAAACAAGTTTTCAGGCAAATGGAGCACAAAAGAAGACAGGACAAAACAACCTTTAAACTATCAAAAATGTAACAAGATACAAAAGGACACTGCATAATGATAAAAGGTTCAATCCATCAACAAGAAATATCCATCCTAAACATATATGCACTCAACACAGGAGCACAAGAATTTATAAAGTAACTACTAAGTAAACTAAAAAGAAGATATTGACTCTAACACTATTATAACTGGGAACTTAAATACCCCACTAACAGCCGTAGATCATCAAGGCAAAAAATCAACAAAGAGATCCAGAAACTCAAATTGATGCTTAACTAAATGGACTTAATAGATACCTACAGAATATTCCACTCAACAACCACAAAATATACATTCTACTCACCACCACATGGAACATACTCCAAGATCAATCACATCTTCAGTCATAAATCAAGTATAAACAAATTCCATAAGATCAAAATACTGCCATGCACCTTCTCAGACCATAGTGGAATAAAAATAAATATCAACACCAACAAAATTCCCCCAAAATCCACAAAGACATAGATACTAAACAACATGATGCTGAACTGGGTCAACACTGAAATCAAAAGAGAAATTAGAAGATTCCTGGAAATAAATAAAAATGAAGAAACATCTTATCAGAACTTCTGGGATGCCAAGAAAACAGTTCTAAGAGGAAACTTATATCTCTACAAACACACATCAAGAAAATGGAAAGATCACAAGTTAACAACCTAATAAATCACTTAAGGGAAGTGGAAAGAGAAGACCACTGAAACCCCAACTTTTGCAGAAGAATCCAGATCACCAAAGTAAAAGCACAAATACAGGACATAGAAGACAAAAATGTCACAGAAAACATCAACAAAACACAAAACTCGTTCTTTGAAAGAATAAACAAGATTGATGGACTCCCTAGCTACAATGACCAAGAAAAAAGCCTAAATAAGCGCAATCAGAAGTGCAAAAGATCAAATCACAACTCCCTCGAAGAAGTACAGAAGATTATCAGAGCTTACTCTGCATACCTGTATGGAAACAAACTTGACCGCCTAAATGAAATGGAGGACTTTCTTACATCACACAAGCTCCAAGTTTGAAACAAGAAGACACTGAGACACTAAATAGATGAATCACAACCCAGGAAATCGACTCTATCACAAGAAAACTACCTATAAAAAAAGCCCTGAACCAGACAACTTTCCAACAGAATTCTACAAAATGTACAAGGAGGGACAGATACCAATCCAACTGAAAGTACTGCAGGCAATTGAGAAAGATAGAATTCTCCCAAGTAATTTTACAAAGCTAACATCACACTGCTACCCAAATCAGATAAAGTTAAAAAAAAAAAAAACTACAGCTCAACATCCCTAATGGACAGAGATGCAAAAATTCTCAACAAGATTCTAGCAAATCAGATCCAACAACATGCTTCAACACTCATCCACCATAACCAAGTAGTCTTTTTCCCCGGGATGCAGGGCTGGTTCAACATCCACAAGACCATAAATGTATCAACAGATGTAAAAACAAGAACCACATGATTATATCATTAGATGAAGAAAAAGCTTTTGATAAAATCCAGTCTTCCTTCTTGATACAAATCTTCAAACACCTAGGCATAGAAAGAACATACCTCAAAATAGTAAACACCATCTACAATAAACCCACAGCTAGCATATCGCTAACTGGACAAAAACTGGAAACATTTCCCCTGAGAACTGGAACAAAACAAGGCTGGCCACTCTCACCCCTCTTGTTCAACATTGTGTTGAAAGTCCTAGCTCGAGCAATTCGACAAGAGATGGAAATCAGGGATATCCAAATAGGAAAAGAGGAAGTTAAGTTATCCCTCTTTGCTGACTATATGATACTATATCTCAAAAATCCAAGAGAATCTGTCAAAAACCTATTTTCACTGATAAAGGACTTTGGCAAAGTCTCAGGATACAAAATAAATGTGCAAAAGACAGTCACATTCTTATACACCAACAACAGACAGGTAGAGAACCAAATACAAAGCACACATTCACAATAGCCACACACAAAAATGAAATACCTCAGCATCCTCTTAGCCAGAGAAGTGAAAGACCTTTACAATAAAAACTACAAAACACAGCTCAAAGAAATCCAAGAAGACACAAACAAATGGAAAAATATTCTATCTTCACAAACAGGAAGAATCAACATTGTTAAGAGGTCCATCCTACCAAAGGTAATCTACATATCCAACAAAATACCCATTAAGTTAGCAACACCATTCTTCTCAGACCTGGAAATGACAATACAGAAATTCATATGAAAACATAAATGACTATGAATAGCCAAAACAATCCTTAGCAAAAGAAACAAAGCTGGAGGTATTAACTTCCAGACTTCAAAGCTTCAGGCTATAATAGTCAAAGCAACCTGGTATTGGTACAAGAATAGACATACAGACCAATGGAACAGGATACAGATTCCGGAAGCAAAACCTCAATTCTCAACCAACTCATCTTCGACAAAGTCTCCACCAACAACCACTGTGGAGAGAAAAATTTATTCAGTAAATGGTGCTGAGAAAACTGGCTGACCACATGCAAAAGATTGAAACAGGACCCCTACCTATCACCATACACAAAAATCAACTCTAAACGGATCAAAGATCTAAATGTAAAACCTCAAACTATAAGAATCTTAGAAAATGCAGAAGACACCCTTATGGAAATTGGAATTGGCAACCAATTCTTGATCAAAACACCAAGTGCGCATGCCATAAGAGATAAGATAGACAAGTGGGACCTCATTAAACTGAAAAGCTTCTGCAAAGCAAAAGAAACCATCAAGAAAGCATGGAGACAGCCCATTTTTTCCAAATGGGAAAAAATATTTGCCAACTGTATACCTGGCAAAGGCCTAACATCCAGGATCTACAAGGAACTTAATGTGCTGAAAGGAAAAAAACAAACAGCTCCATTAAAAAGTGGGCAAAAGACATGAGTAGACACTTCTCAAGAGAAGACATATGGGCGGCCAACAGACACATGAAAAAGTACTAAGCCTCTCTCATCATCAGAGAAATGCAAATCATAACCACCATCGAGATACCACCTAACCCCAGTAAGAATGGCCATCATTAATAAAACAACAGATGCTGGCGAGGATAAGGAGAAAAGGGTATTCTTCTACTCCACTGGTGGGAATGCAAACTAGTGCAACCTCTTTGGAAAACAGTGTGGCAATTTCTTAAAGAACTAGACATTGACTTTCCATATGACCCAGCAATCCCCCCTACTGGGAATATACCCGGAGGAACTCAAATCATTCTACAAAAAAGATAACTGCACACGAATGTTTGTTGCAGTTCTATTCACAATAGCAAAACATGGAACCAACCATGCAGTCCCTAGAAACTGGACTGGATTTTTAAAATGTGGTACATATACATAATGGAATATTACACAGTCATAAAAAAGGACAATCATATGGACTTTGCAGAAACTTGGATGGATTTAGAGTCTATCGTACTCAGTGATCTATCACAGAAACAAAGAACAGAGTACCACATGTTCCCACTCATAAGTGGACCCTGAACATTTACCATAATACTGTAAGAAAGGGATTGGCAGTAGCAGGACACTGCCAGGGGGCGGGGGCACAACATCAATAAGGGCACCTGATCTCAAAGCAGGTAAGGTAGGGACAAAAGGGAGGCCCAAACTTTATCTGTGCAATGACCACTTGTATCGCTAATCCTGAATTGCACCCCACATCTTTAAAATTAGTATATATATAAAACCTAAAAAGAATAATAAGAAAAGAATGCCATCTCTATCACGTCTGGCTATGTGCTCTTGGATATGATACTTCATCTCTGAGATGTCAGTAGAGTTGTTGGAAGGATTTAAGAATGCCTGACCATGCATAGGTGATAGAGTACACCCTTTTTAAATGCTGATTTTCTTCCTTTTGCTCTTCCCCCTTTGGATGATAGATTTTATATTAATGTGACTAGACCATAGGATGCCCAGAATCTGGTTAAACATTATTCTGGGTGTATCTGTGAGGATGTTCCTGGGAGAGATTAACATTTGAACTGGTGGACAGAGCGAAGCAGTTAGCTCTCCCCAGTATGGGTGGGCTTTGTCCAATCCATGAGGGCACAGATAGATCAAAAATGCAGAGAAAGGAGGAATTCTCTCTCTGTGCTAGACTGCTTAAGCTGAGACATTGGTCTTCTCCTGCCCTTAGTCTGATATGTAAACCATCAATACTCCTGATCCTCACGCCTTCAGGCTTGGACTGGAATTACATTGCTGGCTTTCCTGCATCTCCAGCTTGCAAACAGCAGACAGTGGGACTTCTCAGTATTCTGTGAGCCTAACTCTTATAACAAATCTCCTTCTAGAGATAGATGGATAGATAGATAGATAGATAGATAGATAGATAGATAGATAGATAGATAGATAGATAGATAAAGTATGGATACTATTGGTTCTGTTTCTCTGCAGAACCCTGACTAATACACCTTTTCTTTGCCTTCTTTCCTCTGCTAATGTTCTGATCACTAACGAAACATGAGTCTTGCCATGGGCATTTGTTTATAGCAGGGATTTGTGGTTTGCTGTCCACTATCCATGCCCTCTCCTTATGGTTACAGAACCTTGTTTCAATTGGGTGATTTGGGTGACATTGTCTCCAGGGTTGGGCTCTGTTTCAGCACTAGACCATGACAGTCTTACTTTAGTTGAGGTAAGCCATCTGCCTGGCAAAATGATTCATTCAAGGATAACATGAACTCAGCTGAAGAAAAGTGACCACTCTTCTTCTGGACTTAATAATGGGAGGATATGTGGAGTAGGTTGCTGCAGCCATCTTGCCCCTGTGAAAGGAGTCAGATGGTGAAAGCAGCTGGCACCCACAGAGAGCATGGTCAAGGAAGGAAGCATCTAGACATGGTTAGAAGTTTAAAGCAAGCTGTACTGAAAACTAAAACTTCCATGGGCTTCCAGCTATATAAGCCAATA
Source organism: Carlito syrichta (assembly GCF_000164805.1). Classification (NCBI taxonomy): domain Eukaryota; kingdom Metazoa; phylum Chordata; class Mammalia; order Primates; family Tarsiidae; genus Carlito; species Carlito syrichta. Next base: position 162,745 of record NW_007017744.1, read on the forward strand.
CACTCAGTTTCTGTTGAGCCTGGTTTGAAGTGGGTTTTCTGTAACTTTCATTATGCAGAATCCTAACTGATACACTTTCCAATACGAAATTCTTTCGAATTGCTTCGGCAGCATTTCCTAAACTCAGAGCCTCAATGAGAAAATTTAAGCTAGGGATGTGGTAGTCAGACAGTCACTACCAACACCCCCACATAAAAAAGGCCGTGACATGCAGTAGGGAGAATCCTGTCCTAGCGACACTGTTTGAGCTGCTAAGTTCATCTACATCTGCTGCCCTACACTCCTTCATTTTGCAACCTAATAAATTACTTTTATGCATAAGTTGATTTGAGTTCATTTTCCTGTCACTTGTAACCAAACAATTCGTAACCAAGATACTGGCAATGCCGGGAACTCTCGTGTGGTAGCAGATGATTTGCACAACCACCTCAAGCACTGTGTAAAAATACCCTGAATTGTTGTCTTAAAAATCTTAATATTTGACTTTACCATGGGTAGTTTACCTACAGAAATGTTTTTTGCTCAGCCTGACTTAATGCAAAACCGACTGCCCTTACTTCTATATGTGCCCTGGCTGTTATCATACTACATCACAGGCATGGAGCCTAATGATTTTGCAGACTCTAATACATGCACTGATATACTTTGCCCCTTTTCCAATTTTCTAGCAAGTCCCCTAAGAATTTTTTTTTCAAATGACTGGAATTTTCTGAAAGAAATGTGTTCTCTCAGCCTCACTGTATGCGAGGATGCATTTGGAAAATTCTGATGCATAGAAGGTATTTCTGAAACTTGTAATCTACCAAGAGAAAATATTCTACCACATTTCAGCTAAGCTACTTCCCCAGGGCCAGGATCAACTAAATGCAGAGAATTGCCACTTTACATTTCCAACTTAAACGATTCTGCTTGGTCCTCAGCTTTAAGCATGTTTCCCGAAAATACAGAAGAAGGAAGCTCCTTGGGAGCTCCTTCTAGCTCTCCCTGGTGTGGACAGCCTCCTGGCTTCAACAGAAACCCGGTCTATAGAAGTGGAAATGGAGTTAACCCTAGTAATAGCAAATTGGGCCACAGAGATAAATTAAGACTGAACTGGACATTGCATCTGAAATTTTTGACTTGGCCCACACTTACCAGATAATTGTCAGTTTTCTGGATCCTTTTGTACTAGGATTTCTCAGGCCCCCCATACCACTCTCTCCATCTCTGACTTATCACCCTTCTACCAACTGTGGGAGGTTTCTGGTTTTGTAGGGCCTGAAATTTGCACCATGTGAGGTCTCTCTTTCCAAATACAAAAGTAAAAACGAAGTTTGGGAAGTGTCCTATACAAGTGAGGTGCCCTGATATTTGAGTTTCATTACCTCCATGGAAAATCCAATGCTGCCCCTATCCAAGAAGGGCTGGGAACCTAAGGCATAGAGAACTTACTCATGTAGGTACTTCATATATGCCTGGGATTACCAAGAAATAGAACTTTCTCTACATTCCTGCAAGTTTCTTTCTGTTCTATCTTGGCTTTTGCATAGAAGAGAAAATGATTCTGCTTCTCTTAAAAACCAACAATTAGAAAATTCTCAAAACTTGCAGCAAAAGTAAAGTGATTTTAGAATATTCTACATTAAAGAAATATTAACCACTAGATTATCAAAACTTCCCATTTTCTTGAAAAAGAAACAAAGCTAAAAATGGCCAAAGGTTGTGTAACTCACAGAACATCGAGTCTAGAGGACTTAGAACTCAGGACTTTGCTTGAGACACATGCAGGAGTCAGAGCCCACACACACACATCCCCCATCTTCTATATCCATCAAGATCCAGCCTGATTTCCAAAAATGACAATGAAAGAGTAACTGTCACTTACACATCTTGAGGAAATGATTTCTGCAAAGCCACCCTTTGAGAGAGAAATAAGAAGTATTATAACTAGTTGAATATCAGCCTAGCTATTTGCTAGCTGTGTAAAGTTGGTATCAGTTGCTTAATCATATTGATTTATTTGGGTCTCCATCTGTGAAATAAAAATGATGTATCTGGCCATTGCTTTGTTAATCTCCTTGAGCAACAGTCACCTGTTTCCTAGCTTTGGCCCCCTCCTACCTTAGGAAGGTTAATCAATCTCTCTCTCTCTCTAATTTACTTTCTAAATATATCATATTTTCCAACACCCCCCCCCAAAAAAAAATGATGAACCTGCTTGTCAAGTTTGCACTTTGGAATGTCAAACATTTTCTGTAGTACTTCCCACTCAAAATGCAGATCATGCATATGGATCTACCTCAGGTCTCTCCCAAGGGCCCCTGAATAAAAATGTAGAGGTACAAAAAGGAATCCATCATAAATGTGAAGCAAAAAGGATGTCACCAATAGATAAGAGATTTCTATCAATTTCATCACATTTCTGGAACATGGAACATGAATAGGGACAGGTAGACAGAAGAAAGAGGTCCAGGAAGCTACTAACTTTAAGGGAAGAGAAAAGGACTAGGATGAAGTCTACCCAAAAAAACCACAAGACCTAAAGAGGACTCTGGGCTAAAAATCAGCAGATTCTACCCATGAAGGATAAGTGGGGGATTAATGGGATATCACTAAACTGTACACACACATCAATCAAATCTCCCTCCTCTTCCCACTCTCATCTTCAGAGAGTTAGTTTTCTTTGGAAAATATCAGCACTTGTGTAAAACCACTGAACCAATTGCCTGAGGAAAGCTAATGCTTCTACTGTGGGAATTGACTGATGCCCTTGAGTAAAACCTTCCTTTAAGTGCAGTATTACCACCTTTCCAATGGGAAGCCATGACACGTCCACATGATGAAGCAAGCCCAAACCAACTGCCCAAAGCTTTTTCCTCAAATACAAACTTACAACCAAGGACCACAAGGTCTAGAAAGAATATATAGCAGGACACATACACATACACACACAAAAAAACAAGATAACTAAGAAAAATAATGAATGAATAATCCAGAAGAAACAGAAAATTTCAAAAGCAGAAAAGATACCTTTGAGACAATTAGATTTTTATAAAGAGGGATTAAGAAGCTATTGCATCTATAAAATAAAGACAAGAAGCTGTGAAAAAGGAATCGATTTTTAAAAATTAAAAGTATAGTTGCCTAGAAAAAGAGAAATTTAAGATTCCTAAAATAAAGTTGAGGAACTCTCTCAGGATGTACACATGATAAGACAAATAAGATAAGAGACTAGAAAGTACTTCAGGAAATCTAACATTTAACTAATAAAATTCTGAAAAAACTACCAATGGGAGAACAGAAAAGAGAAATATTTTAATAGATCCTATCAGGGAGAAGGAATGAAGAAAGGAAGCAAAGGAGAAGGTTGCTATATCGAGCATCTTAGGTATCAAGCTCTTAGATACCATTTAGATTATTAGCATAGACACATATTACAATTGACTCGTAAACAATGTGGGAGTTAGGGGCACTAATCCCCCACACAGCCAAATATACACATGCAACTTTTGACTTCCCCAATAGCCCAAAGTTGACCAGAAGGCTTACAGAAACAGTTGATTAACATGTGTTTTGTATATGTATTATACATGCACTATATTCTTATTATATATTATAGATATACTGTATATTATATACTATATTCTTACCATAAAGTAAGTTAGCGAAAAAAGTGTTAAGAAAATCATAACAGAGAGGAAGTACATTTACTCTTCATTAAGTAAAAGTGGATCATCATAAAGGCCTTCGTGGTCTTCTTGTTTCGCAGGCTGAGGAGGAGGAGAAGGAGGGGTTGGTCTTGCTATCTCAGGGAGCCGATGTGGAAGAAAATCCACGTACAAAAGGAAACTCACAGTTCAAACCTGGGCTGTTCAAGGGTCAGCTGTACTTTGACACAGGTACACCGAACATTCCCAATAACTGAAATATATTATTTGTACATTTTCACTCTCAAAAGATGTTAGGACCACTAACAATAAGATGCCTCTTGGAGGCTTGGAATTCCCATCATCACAAGGGTACCGGCATAATGAACATTTGTATAACTAACCCTGAATTGTACCCCACATATTCAAAATAAATAAATAAACGAATCATCATTATCTTTGTCAGTCTCCCACCCCTCTCCCAAATAAACATATACTCAAGTCAAATTATCCTGAAAGCAACTTTAAGAAAAGCCCTCAATTTCTCACTCCCATTTATAATTATATTGCTGTCCCATGATCCTTGCACATGGAAATTGTGGAATCATCTGTGCCCTGGCTTCCTAGCTGCCTTCAGTCCCTTTGATCCAGCTGTTCAGGGGGCACTTACTAGCCTTCTCATTCTCCACTCAAACTCAACCACCTCAAACAGTTTATCTGACTTGTTTTCAATTTCCCTCTATTCATACAAAGCCAATAGGCAAATATTCCTTCATCAGAAGCCAGTTCCCTCTACCAAGATCTTAATTATACCAAGAGTTTCCTCTCTTAATGGTTTATTTTATGCTAGGTACTTTCTGTGTGTTTGCCCTAATCACCACTGCCCTATAGACAGATATTATTTTATCCCCAACTTAAAAATAATAAAACTGAGGCTTCAGGGAGTTAAATAATTTGTCCAAGGACAATAAGTAAGCGAGAAGCAAGAATTTTTGCCCAAGGTTATTTATCTGACTTCAAAGTCCATGCTTTTTACATTCACCACGGTATTAGCCTTATGTTTGTGTTATATTTCATAAGTAAATTTACTTATTAGCCGGGCTCGGTGGCTCAGCCTATAATCCCGCGCCTTTGGGAGCTGAGGTGAGTGGATTGCCTGAGCCCGCGGGTTCGAGACCCGCCTGGGCAACTTGGCGAGACCTCATCTCTACAATAAATCAAAAAATCAGCCGGTCGTGGTAGCGCGCACCTGTAATTCCAGCTACTCGGAAGGCTGAGGCGGAAGGATCGTTGGAGCCCAGCAGGCGAGGCTGCGGTGGCCGGGAGCGGCCACTGCACTCCAGTCTGGGTAACAGAGTGAGACTCCAACTCAAAAAAAAAAATTTACTTATTAATCCAGTATTTTTTTTCAACAACTCTATGATATGAGCTATCAACGCCATTTTACAGGTGAGAATACTGACCCACAGAAGTTAATGATTTGCTATTGATCACATGATAAATTCAGTGCTCATTGATTCTTATAACCACAAGCACCTGTTTTTAATGTCACTTTTCTGCTCAGTTTTCATCATTTGACAAACATTGTACCTTAGGGTATATCAGGTGTCACTACAACTGTGACTTGGGTTTTTTTGTCAAGTGTTTCATGCCCAAAATCTTCATTCTACCACTTAACACCATCCTGAATTCAGCCACAACACACACCCTTCACCCCTGCCAGGCCGTGCACCCATACTTGCTATCCTTGTCCTCATCTTTAAACCTGTGCCTAGGCTCTACCCCTTTCTGGAATAACCTGTTTCTTCTCTTTCTGCCCAAATTGTCTCCATTATTTCAACATCCATCTCAGATCCAGAGTGAGCATCTATGTCTCTTATCCCTGATGGCCCACAGTATATATTTTTACTTCCCTACATGCTGGGCATTTATGGGTTTCAATCAGACCCCTTCTTCATGTTTACTTATCCCCCATGAGGGCTTTGTGCTTTCAAACCTGTATAAGCTTTGTAAAATCAAGAATAAAAACATTTTTAAAAACCTTCCCGAGCCTAGCACTTTGCACTTACAAGGGGCATACCTCCTAGAAAATGCTGACCAAAACCTTGAGGACCTGAATCTATAGTCTTTGAGTTGTTTGTGCCCAAGTCAAGCATCTCTCTTCCCCTGTTATTCAGCTTCTCTCGGAAGCTTGCCAGGTCCTCGTGACTTTCCTTTGAGTCATTTGCTTCTCTCCCCCACATTTTCCGGGCATATTTTTTCCACTGGCCTGGTGTTCTGATGTGCCCCGTGCATATTCTTCATTTGTCTTTACTTTCTGCTCTTTCACAAAGCAAAATGTGAAATGATCCATGCTTTCATTGGCAAAGTTCAATCTTGGGTTTTTTTCCCTCTCCTAACTAAACCATTCATGTGGAGGAAGCTTTTGATCCAGGATTCAGATATTCAGTCACATTTTACATAACCAGAAACCATGCTAGGTGGTTATGTAAACTCTGGTTTTGACTTGAATAGCCAGACAACAGTCTTTACAATTTAGGTTAAAGCATGTTGTCAGCTTCCATTCATTGCTGACAGTCTGAGTGTCAACGTTATTCCACAACAGTGCTGTCAAAGAGACTCATGGGTGTGTCATGGGAGAATATTTGAAGACAAAAAAAATATTTTCTAGAACTTTCTCTTGTAAGAAAGATGTTGTTATCATATAAAAAATGCCTAAGAAGAGATCAAGCTTGCTCGTGTTATAGGTAGAAAAGTTTAGTGAACAACAGCTAAAAAAGAGAAAACATAGACAAAGCATCCCGCGGCAAAGCAAGGTCAACATTCAGTGAAAGTGCCTTCGTTTCTATTAAAATGGCCAGATGAGTAGTCACCTCTTTGGACACTGATGAAATAAGTAAATTTTTTCTGTTATAAATAATCTTTCGTTTTGGCAAATACTGCTTTCCAACATACACTATCACCTACCAGTGAAAATTCAGAAAAATTTCTGGAAGGAAATGACAGTTAGACGGAGAAGCACAGAGAAACTGAGGAACCAAAACACAAACTATCCCAAGTCATACAATATTGGTGGGCCACTGCAAATTTCTAACAAAATTTCCTGTCTTTAGTTTCTGGATTCTTCAACTTACCTTGTCCCTAGAGTTTTGCTCTTTAATATTATACTTTGGGTCCTCTAAAGAACTTGATGCACATGCTGACTTACTTGACCTCTTGTCAACAGGCTTCTACCTGAAACAGCTGGCCCATCCATCTTTCTCCTAGAACCCTACAAACATCACCTGCAACAGTTCTGTGATCAAACCACCATGAAGGAGACATGCCACACGGTTTTTATCCTAATCTGACCTTGTAGAGGTCAATGTAGCCTCAATCAGAGTTTACCTATGCTGGCGACAACATTTGCCCAGTGATTTGTGAAAGGAACCTATATTTTTTGTACTTGGAAAGGGCTAAGGCTAAATAAACTGCCATCCCAAAAATTCTGCCTGGTGATGTGAAATTCTGAGACATCTTCCAGCCTGATTAATGGAGTGAGTTCACTCATACTTCCTGGTTAGTCACCTTAGTCAGTAAAAGTTATCTTCCAAAATTAAAGAATGCCACTTCCTATAGCATCATTGAAAAGATTTTAAAAGCTAACAATACAGATTGATGTTAATCATCTTCCCATCTGAAGTAATTTTAAAAGCTAACTTTAAAAGCAATGGCAACATTAGCAAAGCAAAAGATGGACAGATTTGACAACAGAATATTTCAACTTTTTAATATAAAGCTAAAAAATAGTTATAATTTCACAAACGAGAAAAAAACATTTGGATCTACTATGTCAGACAGATATCTAATAATTCTACCATATGAAGAGTTTATACAAGTCAATAAGAACAATGCTAAGGCACCAATAAGTAGGTGAGGATAGAAATAATTTTACAAAAGAGACAGTTTGGCAATAGTAAGCATAAAAATTATTAACATCACAAACTATTTGAGGAATTTAAATTTAAAATATACGCCATTTTCTCTTATCACATACCTCTTTTAAACAATAATGCTTAGAGTTTGCTAAAACAGGGGATGTCATGTATTTCTGACCTGAAAACATCTTATAGCTGCTTTGGGAAGAATTTCAGCAGAAATTATCAAGAATCTAGGAATTTTATTTCTGAGAATTTATCCCAAGGAAATAAATTATAGTTGGGAAGGGTGGATTATCTACACACATGTTTAGCAAAGTGTTCTTTGAAGGACTGACAAATTGTATACTTGTAATTGTAGCACTTACTCTGTGCCTGAAACTGTCCTAAAAGTTTATGTAATTAAATCATTTATCCTCATAGAAATCCTTTTAGGTGGATGTACTGTTATTATCCAGTTTTACAGATGAGGAAACTAAGGCACAGAGGTTCAATAACTTACTCAAGTTTAAACAGTAAGTGGTAGGCCCAAAACTGGGCTCCAGGAACTATTAATCTATGTGCCCTCTCTCACTGCACAACATTCTCATTGTAAAGAACTTCAAAAATACAGGAAAACATAACAAAAAATGTAAATATACTCATAATAATCAGAGATAATCAGTAGTAAGTTCCTTTCTATCATTTTGATATACATGCATAAAATCCCATTATGTAATTCCATCTCATACTATTTTTATTCAACAAAATATTGTGAGAATTTTTCCATTCTCTTTTACAATGTAATTACTTTATTAGTGATATGTTAAACATCTTTATAATCTCTGTTTGAACTTATTCCTGAAAAAGTTAGAAGTTCAGTATGATATGTAAGACCAAGCAATACATATATAAAAAATACTGGAAGAAAATAAACTGCTAACATGATGAATTTTTAGTAGTGGGTCTTTGTTTTTGGTTTTTAGTTTTTAGTTTGGGTTTTTTGGTAGAGGAGTAGTATCTTCCAAGTTTTTGATAGTTAGCAATCACTACTATTTTAACCAGGAAAAAAAAAAGCAATAAACTTGAAGAAGGAAGAGAAGGGAAAAAAAGGTACTCTAAGAGAATCAAAAAAAGGATAGAAGAAAACAAACCTTCCATACAGGGTTCAACTTTGCTACACTGTATGAGAGCTTCCCTAAGAAACTGCTTCTCACACTTGACTATGTTGCTCCAGAGAGTAGGGGAGGCACAGACAATGTCTTCCCTCAGCTTTTCCGGTTCTCATCCCAGATGGCCTGGACCCAGTATAGTCACAGACTAGAGGGGCCTATGGGACCCCAAAACACAAGAGGGATAAACTTGAGTTCCAAGACTTGGAGACTCTTAACTCCTGGCTGAGGACAGTTGGACCAGCAGCTGGAGGGCAGCCTCGTTGCCCTGCCTCACTGACCTGGATGAGTTGGAGGGAGTAGGGGTAAGAGCTGCTGATGCACATAGACTTCAGCCAGCTGTCAGCCGCTCAGCTGCAAAAAAAACAGAGAAAGATCCAGGCAGGCTGGTTAACGCGACTGTACAAAGAGAGTCACTTATCGCCATTCCAGTGAGTTTTTCCATTTTTTTCCCCCCAGAATATCTTTACCTTCTCAGGGTATTATTGCCCCTTTGGGAGATGAGGACCACAGGTTTGTATCATGATAACCCCAAGCATCCTTTTAAAAACTTTACTGTTGAACTCAAAGCATTTCTCCAAAAATCATGATGCTCCTCAAAGGGAGGGAAAGGAATTAAAAACAAATTTTAATCACCACGTTACTGGGCATGGCCCTGTGGCTGCACATCAGAATCACCTGATAAACTTTACAAATAGTGATACATGGAGCAGGGGCGTGGGGGGGGGGTGTTAAAAAGCACAGGGATTCTAATGTGCAGCCAAAGTTGAGAATCTCTAGGCAAAAATGATGAGTTACAGCAACTGAGACAAAGATCATTAAATCCAAATGAAGAGTCTGAGAAACAGGCCTGGGACCTCTGGTGGAGCTGGAATATCTATAATTGTATAATTCAATTCAAGGGTCTAGGACCTTTCTGTCACTTCATCTTGCATTATCTTCATTTTGCATCTCTATGAACAATCATCTTCCTCATTTTCAAAGGCAGCAAAGAAAGGGTTAAAATATCTTGCCCAATGTCCCCTCACAAATACAGGATGAGGCACAGATAGATTGAATAATAAAATGGAAGCCTAAGGCCATAAGCCACAGCCCTAACATCCTTACTATTAATAGAACACTGTTTACATTGAAGTGGAAGAGCTTTTTAATGGAATCGGCGTATGTGCAGAATAGTGTTAAATCAGTGGAAAATTGAGAAAATATTAGGCGGAAATTTGTTGCTACTCTCATTATTAATTTCTAATGGGTCTTAATATAGCAACAAATGAAAACATCTTTGACTACCTGTTAAGCCAAAAGAAATAACAAGAGAAAATCAGTATAGTAAACACCATTTTAGAGACAATTACTAGACATGGATTTAGTACTGAAAATTCTATCAGAAACGAACCCCCCCAAAATTCTAACTTTAGCCAAGTATATGGTCTGATGTTAAAAATGTTGTTAGATCCAAAAGAAAGTTATAATGATGTAAATATGAGATGTTTATCAGTGAATAAATAGAAAGCAATTGATTCAGTGATTTAAAGCTTAATTAGCAATTTATTTTATTTACAATTTTATAAATAGAAAAGAAAAAACTACATGAGAAGAAACAAGAATGGAGAATTTGGTGATTTAGATGTCTATTTACATGGGAAAATGTTTCAGATCCTCTGGGATGTAAAACATCTCTTGAAAGAAACATAAAAGGGAGATGATGAGAAACTTAATAAACCCAAGTAACAGAATGTGTTTCTTTCCATTCTACAATTTCATTGTGATTACTTACCCTAGATAAAGAAAGATAAAGAAATACAATAGAAAAAGTTTAGTCCTCTTGCTGAAAAATATCTTGTAAATGGGCAGTAGCATTTATTTTTAAGTGGTTGCCCTCCTTTGCGTGCATTCATATTTTGTTAACATAAAAGAACAGACATGTACAGCTAAGGAAACAAACATATAATTAGAGTGGTAACTAGAATCGGGAGTGGGTGGGCAGAGAACAACTGTGGAGTGGGCTTGTTCTATCTTCTGTTCACAAAACTATAGTTAAGCAACAGGTTGAGAGAAGAAAACTCTTGTTCTGCAGCTGGAGACAAGTTCAACAGGTTTCTGGTCCGAAGAGTGAACTCACGGAAATGCCGATCTATCCACAGTCAACTATTAGTAAAATAGAGTAGATGACAGATCTGGAAGGACCCACTGAAAGCCTGGTTGAAATATTTAGTTGCAAAAGAACATCAACAGAACAATACAGCTGGGGGATAATGAGCCTTGGTCCTTCCCCCAAACGGGCCCACTGAGTAAATCTCAGAAATGATGCCGGTATAAACTAAGGGAGCATGCAGATCAGCCAGTTGAGTCTTCCTCCCGGGTCATGATCACCACAAAATGGAGCCTTCCCACAGCTGCTTGGACCAGCTTGTGGCACATTGTTGTGTCTGTTAAATATAATTAAGAACTGCTTGCTCTAGGGGAAATGAAGGATTTGATTAAGGGGGAGTGTTTCTTCTTCCTTTCTTCTTTCTTGTTTTTGTTCAACCTTATCCAAATTTTTTAAGCTGTTTTTTAAATAATGTCACGTTCTGGGGCAATTTTCACTTTTTGTTATAGGCAACCAAATGCTAAAGGCACGTATTTATAGGGCGTGTGTGTGTGTGTGTGTGTGTGTGTGTGTGTGTGTGCACGCCCATTCACGCGTGTGCGCGCACGAGCACACATTAAAATGAAATAAAGGAGGTTTAGAGAAGAAAACACATCTCAAACTCATTTATTTTAAATGCCCCCCCAAAAAAATTCATAAAACCTAAAACTGACTGAAGCAGATTATGAAGAACTCCAAGCAAATGCCAAGCGGCGTGTTGCCCGGGCTCGGAATGGCATTAGCACTCTGAAGCTATAATTTCTTTGTTAACAAGTAAATCCTCCCAGTTTTCTGTGGCTTCTGATGTGTTGCTATTATATACCACTATGGAACGACCGCAGAGGGTGGGCTGGGGAGGGAGGGAACATGACACCAGCCATCAATTTTTCACAAACCACAAGTTCTAAAAGAGCACAGGATTTATGGGCAAACAAGTCCAGAGAGCCTCAGCCAAAGAGTGAAAAAAATCATAGGGTTGGCATGACGATGAACATTTCAGAACTAAAAAAGGAGAGAAAGATGGTACAACAAAATGGGTCCTTCCGGCAGACAAATGATTCTAATTGCCATCAAACCTGATTTTGAGAGCATTTTACAACTCTTTTTTTTTTCTCTCCTTTAAAAAATCAATTCCTGGAGAAGGCATAGAGTCAGTTACCTTCCCAATAAGGAAATGTATATTGACTTGATTCTTAGTGGGGTTCAACTGTGTATCTGAGAGATCTGCTTTGTGGAATGTATAGGGCCTTGAAGTCAGTAGGCAGTCAGTAAATGTGAGTGCATCGAATTAGTGGCATTCTAGATAACTGAAGTTAAACACCACCATCCCTTTTCTTCTCTGTTGTCTCATCAATTATCAAATACCAACCAGTCATGATGGCTCCACCTGTAATCCCAGTAATTTGGGAGGTAAAGGTGAGAGGATTGCTTGAGTCCAGGGGTTCAAGATCAGCCTGGGCAACTTGGTGAGCCCTCATCTCTACAGTAAATAATTAAATAAATAATAGCCAGTCATGGCAGTGTGTGCCTGTAGTTCCAGCTGCTTGGAGGGCTGAGGCCAAGGATTGATTGCCTGAGCCCAGCAGGTCGAGGCTGCTGTGGCCATGAGCGTGTCACTGCACTCCAGCCTGGGCGACAGAGTGAGACTCCAACTCAAAAAAAAAAAAAGTATCACATAGCCTTGGTATATCCTCCAAGATGTTTTTTAATCAATTGTCTTTCCCATTCCCAGAACTGCATCCTTTCCAACAATTATCATGCAATGCCTTAAATATCACTACATACTGAGCCAGTCTCCTGTTCTAGCTTATCAAATTACATTTCCTAAGCATTTATCAGCTCGAAAGCTTTTATTCGCTTTATTTTCTTTGATTTTTGTTTGTTTGCTTTGTTTTGTCTTTAGAGACAGGATCTCACTCTGTCACCAGGCTGGACTGCGATGATTACAGCTCACTGCAGGTTTGAACTCCTGTACTGAAGCCATCTTCCCACCTCAGCCTTCCAAGTAGCTGGTAATTTTTTGGACACAGGATCTTGCTATGTTACCCAGGCTGGTCTCAAACTCCTGGCCTCAAGTGATCCTCCCACTTCAGCCTCCCAAAGTGCTGGGATTGCAGGCATGAGTCACCGCACCCAGCTTCAATCACTTTCTAGTCCCTTTGAGATAAAACTCAAATCTCTTTGCTGGCCTTTCAGGCTCATCACAATTCAGTCTCTCCTTGCCTCTCCAAATTTTCAACAAATCTCAAAAGGAAGTCTATACTGGCATCAAGTCAATGTCCTTTCTGGCCTTCGTAGCAACCTGTGCCTTTCTGCCACTATAGCTTTGTTTTTTTCTGTTCACCCACCCTACCCCACCTAGAATGGTTCTCATACTCCCTCCCTCCTCCTTCCATTCTTCTGTGCTTCAAGGTGAAGTTTCACCTTTTTCATGAACCTGACACTTCTCTTTGTCCTGAGGGAGACTCTCAGTGTTCCAGGGTCTCGGTACTTTGTTTCACTATCACCACCCATTCCAGGCTATTAGTAGGGCTTCCTCTCTCAAACCTCGCCTTGCCATCTTGATCTGCTCTCCATTTATTCATTAATCCATGCCTTCATTCAGCAGTCATGCACTGACTACCTATTCTGTGCCGGGTACCATTCAAGAACTCATGTACAGAAGATAAATGAGAAAGAGTCAATTGTAAAGACTTTTGAAATCAAAGTGTAGAAAATTATAAGGCATATTATTATTTATTTCAGTAAAATATATTTACATTATGCATATCGTCTTTCTGATTGTCAGAATCTGAAGTTCCCTGAGGCCAGAGACTACCAAGACTTCCTTTGTGGTCTCTATTAAGCTTACTGAGCATGTAACTAGGTTTTTAAAACATACTCACTTAGTGTCATTAAATGTTTCAATAGCAGATTCATACTCAAACATTGTCTCAGTGTTTTTTTCATTCTGCCAGGAAAAATATTCAGGTCTAAAAATATTATATAGAATATCTCAAGAAAAAAAATGAGTTGGCTAATAGATGGGGTGAGGATACTTTTCTGCGTACACATTTCTGTACTTTTGAATTTCGTGCCATGTGAATGAATAACATTGAAAAATTAAATTAAATGATACATTCAATACAGTTTCAATGAATCAATGGGTACAAAACCGTAGGTGCCAAATTTTTCTTTTTTTTTTTTCTTTTGTCCTCTTGAGGATAAAACAGTAACTTAGATCATCTTTGTCGTAGATACAAATGAAAAAAAATTATAGGAAGAATATGGGAGATTGCACAGTGATATTTCAAAATAATTCTTGCTCCCTCTATCTGATGGATGTTTACTTTTCTTCCTGCATTTTCTTCTAGGCTCGTTTTAAGTTTGAGGTCAGAAAAAGAAAAACAAAACTCAGGCTTGTCATCAGCAACCTCTGGCTTGACTGGGCCAGACGCTTTCTTGCCTGACATGACCAACAGCAGTCTGTGAGGAGTCCTGGAAGTCTTCTGGCCTTTGCCAAGGCCGCCTGCCCTACAGAACTCAGCACAGTCAGCCCGAACTATCAGCTGAACCCTTCTCCACGCCACGTCCCTCCTCTGTGTTCCTCTGGATCTGTTCCTCACTTTTTTTTTTTGAGTTGAAGTCTCACTCCAACACCCGGCTGGAGTGCAGTGGCACATTCATGACTCACTGTAGCCTCGGCCTCCTGAGCTCAGGCAATCCTCTCATCTCAGCCTCCCAAGTAGTTGGACTACAGGCGTTTGCCACCATGCCTGGCTAATTATTATTTTTTTTTTTATTGAAACAAGGTCTCACTATGTTGCCTAGGTTGGTCTTGAACTCCTGGGCTCAAGCAATTTTCTCACCTTGGCCTCTCAAAGTGCTGGGATTACAGGTGTGAGCCACCACACCCAGTCTGTTCCCCTTTTTATCCCGTGAAGAAGAGGCTGCTTTTAAGGTGCTGACACTGATAGTAAGAGGGCCAAATGACAAGCCCTTAGGTTAATGATGTGAGAAGGATAACACCCTTCTACCTATACACACCCAGTAGCTGGTAATCTTACTTTGTCAAGAAACAAAAACATTTTAAAATGAGTGCTCTCTGTGTAACAAATATCACAGAATGGAAAATTTGTCCATGGCAATCTTTTTAACTAAGCACCATGTATTTGGATTATATCGAGTTCGGCACCACACTCCCAGAGTTGTTCATGAAAATTAAGAATGATCCAAACTATTGAACATCTATTAGTTGTCTGTTTCTCTCCCCCACCCCCTTGTGCAAACCATATTCAACCCATTTGTGATAATGTTCTCACTGGCATGCCTGGAAACTATTAAAAACAGATGTCCAGACCACACTGCAGACATCTGGGGATGGAGCAACTCGGGTCGAGTCATAAACATGTCTCTCTGTGTGGAGGATAAGCTCCCTTCAGGTGTCTTTTTTGGTCTTCTTATAATACCAAATATATAACTTCCAAATGATAAACTAGAGGCAGCTTGTATTTGCATTTACTTTGGCATCTTTTTTCTTTTTTAAGTTTGCCTTAACTGATTGTGAAATGTAAACTCTTATCTTGAGCTGCTGAGGCCTTCATAAAGACTTCAGTGAGACCACACATTTATACACTGAAACTAGAGATTTGACTTGTGTATGTTATCCACCCTGGAAACACCGGATCCTACTTTGTTTCCTCTAATAAATGCTCTATTATTAAGGAAAGAAAGAGGGGAAGAAGGGGACAACTATATTTAAACCAAGTTTTATTTGCTTTTGCTGTTACTATGAGTTGTTCCTCTGGTTTTTGCACAGTCCCTGAAATTATTTAAACCAAAGCAATGTTTGTCCCAACTTTTTTTGGTAATGAGGAAAACATGTCTGGTCTTATTCATACCATCAGAACACAAGAGTAGGCTTTGGGCACGAACAAAGGGTAATGATTGGAGAATTCCAAAGAATTTACTTCTCTAAAAAAAAAGATTTGAAATTAAGTTAACTACGCCACCCTTTACTGCTGAGTTGTTGACTTTTGAGAATTGTGTCTACGTTGATGGTTTGTTTCTTGCACTACAGTGTTGGGGAAGGATTTGAACCCAACCCCTTTAGGAAGGAATGGGTTTAAACTAGCAAGTGTTGAGATTTCCAGAGCAAGCATATACATGCAAGATGGAATTCATGACTTTTTCTTCTGCTTCTCTCTCCATCCATCCCACCCCCACCCAGCACCTCACTCCTAGATACCTATGTGCTATGAAGGCTTCTGTCTGCTCCTCTCAAGCAGCAGATCTGGAAAGGAATGTACTAAAGGAAATCGATTCTGGAGAGGGGTTTTGAGCTTTCAGAAGGCTATTGGGAGCTTACTGAGAGCCACAGCTTCCCCTAGAATTCATGTGTGTCGAAGCAGTACTGAAGTTCTGAGGCTAAAAACAGCCTAGAGGAACCACAAGGGGTTAAGCTATGACTCTTTCATGGTAACTCTCTAGGCTGTCATCAGAGAGCTGCATCACAGTATAAAAAGAGCACTTAGTCTTGGTCTTCTTTTCTTACAGTCTAAGAAGTAACATATTTAGTAGTTTTGTGACCTGTAAGCAGAAAATCAAATCATCATCTCCAAAAGAAATTGAAATGCTTTGCTTTTGTTCTGCTTTGGGAAGATTCAAGGTTTCATTTTTTTAACTTTGTCAATTTTCTTTTCTTAAAATTTTTTATTTTAAATATGAGGGGTACAATTCAGGGTCAGGTATACAAATGTTCATTATGTAGGTACCATTGTTGATGAGGTGTGCCCCCCCTCCCGTAGTTTCCCACTACTGCCAATCCCTTTTTTATGGCAGTATGATAATTGTTCAAGGTCTGCTTATGAGTGAGACATGTGGTACTCAGTTCTTTGTTTCTGTGATAGATCACTCAGTATGATGGACTCTAAATCCATCCAAGTTGCTGCAGAGGCCATAATTTTGTCCTTCTTTATGGCTGTGTAATATTCCATTGTGTATATGTGCCACATCTTTTTAATCCAGTCCTCTTTTGATGGTCAGCATGGTTTGTTCCATGTTTTTGTTATTGTGAAAAATGCTGCAATCTTTTTCATAGAATGATTTGAGTTCCTCCAGGTATATTCCCAGTAGGGGGGATTGTGGGGTCATCTGAGAGGTCGAGTTTTAGCTTGTATAGGAATCACCAAAATGTTTTTCATAGAGACTGTACTAGTTTACACTCCCAAAGTTTTGTCAATTTTCTAACGCACAGTTGATCATACAGCTTGTTCTTTATATCTTTATGATATTTCTAGTTTGTTTTTTTTTTACTAAGACTATGATTTCTTCATATACCCTGTGATATAAAAAATCACAGATGAATAAGAACAATCCTTTGTAGTTATTTCACAAACTGGAAAAAGTAAACAAAGAATAATAATTATAAACAAACATTTATTTTGAGGCCATGCAAAGAGGGACAGCAGCTAAAGAAATAAATTGCCCCTTAGCAGGATGAAAACACAAAATATTTTTATGAGAATTTTTTTTAAATACATATGTTTAGAGTCTTGTGGCTAAATATTTTTAAGCCACTGTGATTCAGAGAGGACCTTTGTCACCATATTTCCTTTACACCAGTTTCCTTTGAGCTTCCCTACCCTCATTTCTGAACATTCATCAAGTCAGAAGCACCCACTGCCTCCTGGAATATCAGGATTATCAAACTGCAAAGAGAAAGAAAATGATCATACCCAGGTTTGAGTTTAAAGATAGATCTGTAAGACTCATAACACAGGTAATACACAGACGTGCCAAAGGCTTGGTTTTAAGAGCTGGGTTTTTTGAGTTTCAGTTGAAGCATATAATGTTTATAACATAAGTAATAGATTGGAAACAGTACAGCTGAAAACCAAATTACAGCTTCATTGTCCAGTGTAGGAAATTAGGAAAAGGGAACAACAAAGATAATGATGCAGGCCAGCAAAAAAATTCTCAATACCCTGCCCTGGGACCACTCCCCAGGGTTAGCTCTGGAAGGAGGGGAACTGGTAGAGATTCCAGATAAGAATCTGAGAGCAGGGAAGACTGGGATTCCAAAGAGAAGTTGGGAAGTCGAGAAACATCAAGGAGAAGTCACCTTAGCCAGCATGATGTGGCTGCTACAAAAGTGAAATGGTGATAGGTCTGAGGCAGCTCCCTGAGTCTCAGCGCCAGAGAGGAATAAGAGAGCATCCAACACTGTCTCATGCCCTCCTACTTCCAATGAGGGAGCAAAAGGGATGATAAACCCTGGGAGCCAGAAGGAGCCTCAAAATCAGAATTGAACTCAGTGTATGGACCACAACCAGAGACAATGGTGTGAACACACTCAGTTCAAGGGATTCTTTGAGAACAGTCAATAGACAGAGATCAGAGGCCCCTCCTCTCCAATTCACTGGCATTGCATAGTCCTTCCCTACACCTCAGAGACAACCCAGGGAGAATATACCCCTAATTGACTGAGGATTAGTACACATCACTAGTATAATAAGGACTCAATTTAGAAACTAGGTGGAGTTATGTCTTCAAGTTTTTAAAGTTATGCTCTTTGTGCACTCAAGTTCATGGAAAGTGAATATATACTATACACACTACACTGTACTATATACACACTACATACTATACACACACACACTACACTATACTAACAGAAAAATTTTATAATGATGTATAATGGCCACTTGTAAGAAATGTTAAAAAAAAAAAAAAAAAAACACTTAGTACCCCGATAAGCCAGGATGAATCGTTTTTGGTAGGTCACTCTCAGTGTTGCTTGAGAAACAAGCTCAAAAAAAATTTAAGCAAGCATGTAGACATCTCCAAATAATTATTTGGTTTTTGTGTGTTTATTTAATGATCAGGTCTTTGTTAAAATAAAATGACTCTGGTCTGAAAGCCACAGATGAAAACAGATAGAAACATAGAAAGTTTGATCCGGGCATGGTCCCAGCACTTTGGGGGGCTGAGGCAGAAGGATCCTTTAAGCCCAGTTGTTCGAGGCTGCAGTGAGTTGTGATTATTCCACTGCACTCACTTCAACCTGGGTGACAGAGAAAGGAAAGAAAAAATGAACATCTCCACAATGGTGTTGAGGAATTGATACATAGTGAGCACTTGATACATTTTTAGGGTATATTGAAAGTTACCTATGATTTTCTTTTTTCATTCCTCCCCTTCTTCCATGAAAAGAAGGCAACATTTGAGTCTTTAATGATCACTTCGTGTTCTATGTTCTCAATTTGTCAATTTTTATACACAGACTAATTATTCAACTTATTCATTCCTCTACGCAACATCTATGTAGTGAATGCTTGGTATGTGCAAAGCACTGTCCCGGGTTCTGAGACTCTATCAGTGAACAAAATAGAGAAATTGTCCTATCTAAGAAGCTAGTAGGAGTGCCAAACATTAAACAAAATTACTATGCTGGAATATAAGTGCTATGGAGAGCACTTATAGGGAAGGGAATAGAGAATGTTGGAGGGAGAAGTAATCATCTGAAATGTAGTGATCTGAACATACCTCACTGAGATGGTGACATTTGAGCAGACACCTGAAGGAGATGAGGAAGGGAGCTATGCAGAAATCTGGGAGAAGAGCGTTCCTGGTAGAGTAAACCTAAGTGCAAAGGCCTTGGAGAGGACGCATGCCTGGTGTGTTCAAGGAATGGCAAGGAGACCAGTGTGGCTGAAGCAGAGAGAATTTAGGGGACAGTAAAAGGAAATGAGGTCAGATTGTAGGGCCTCAAGACCATTATAAAGACTTTGTCTTTTACCCTGGAGGTCTGAAAGCAGAGGAGTGGCATTATCTGAATGACATCCTAGCCGAACCACCACAACTGCTGGGGGTGGGAATAGACTGAAGTGGGCAATGGCAGAGATAGGCCAGAGCATTTAGAACTATTAAAGTAATCCAGGTGAGAGGTTATAGTAGCAAGGATAAGCCTAGTTGCCATGGATGTGAAAAAAAATGGTCAGATTCTGGACATAGTCTGAAGATAAAACTGGTAAGATTTATTTATGAAGTAAACATGGGGAGGGGAAAAAAGGAGTCAAAGATGACTTCGAACTGGAAGAACTAGAAGGATGCAGTTGTTGTTAACTAAAAAGAGAAAAATGAAGACGAAATCAATTTGTGGGGCAAGTCAAGTAAGGAGTTCAATGTAGGTTCGGGTTAAAGATATAAATGGAGAATAATCACTGTGTTAATGGATTTGGACTTAGGAGTTTAGACAAAGTCATCAAGGGAATAAACACAGATTTAAAAAAAGAATTCTAAGAACTGAGACTCAGGGAACTCCAAAGATAAAAGGTCTAAAAGATGTGAAGGAACAAACAGGCTTTGTTTGAGGTAGGAGTAAAGTTAGAATTGGGGATAATCTTGGAACTATCAGAAGAAAACTTATAATCACCGAGGGCATTCATTGATACTACTGCCCTTAGAGCATCTTCTGCTTTTTAATGACTTGGAGCTTTTATTTAAATAATCATGAGAGATACGAGGAACAAAAGATGAAACACAGGACCTGACTAAAGAGGTTAAGTTGAAAGCAGACCCTTCATAAAAAATGACAGTCCAAAGAATTTTTAAGCCAAGAATTTATTTTTAAAGGGTCACAGCTTGGTAATGACCCCACCTTCCTGACAAAAGCAAATTCATCTCTGGAAGAGTGCTACTTCACCCAGGTTGTTAAGGATTCCTATAGATAAAATTCCATTGAATTTGACCTCACAGTCAAACATTATTGAGTACATGAGAAGACAAGGTACCATGAGCAAAAACCAGAAGAAATAACAGATAGCAGAATCAGACCTGCAGAGACTTCAGTAGATATATTTTGAAAATACAGGGCCAGGTTCAGTGGTTCAGCCTGTAATCCCAGCATTTTGGGAGGCAGAGGTGAGTGGATTGCCTGAGCCTGTTCAAGACCAGTCAGGACAACTTGGTGACACCACGTCTCTACAAAAAAAAAAAAAAGAAAGAAAGAAAGAAAATATATATATATGGTTAAAGAAAGCAGTATGGTTTGCAAATGTTTCATTACCATGTTTAAAGTAGTTAAAAGAAACATTGAAATTATGAGCAAGAGAAAAGAAGACAACGAAAATGACCACGTAGTTTTGAAAAAGACATAAATAAGCCGGGCTCGGTGGCTCAGCCTGTAATCCCGCGCCTTTGGGAGGCTGAGGTGAGTGGATTGCCTGAGCCCACGGGTTCGAGATCCACCTGGGCAGCAAGACCTCATCTCTACAATAAATCAAAAAATCAGCCGGGCGTGGTAGTGCACGCCTGTAATTCCGGCTACTGGGAAGGCTGAGGTGGAAGGATTGCCAGAGCCCAGCAGGTCGAAGCTGTGGTGGCCGGGAGCAGCCACTGCACTCCAGTCTCGGCGACAGAGTGAGACTCCAACTCAAAAAAAAAAAAAAAGAAAAAGACATAAATAGAATAGAATTGAAAGATGATAATAATTGAAGTTTTAAAATGGATTACATAGAAGATTAGACACATCTGAAAGGTGCGTTCATATCAAAAGATAGAGTTAAAATTATCACCCAGATGCAGCACAGAAAGACAACGAGATGGGAGATAGGAAAGACAAGGGATAAAGGTTGAAGAATACCAACACACATTTAATCAGTACTCCAGAAAAGCATAAGAGAAGAGGAGAGAAACAATATCTGGAGATAAAATGACTGAAAATTTTTCAGCTCTGATGGACAAGACTGAGATCCAGAAATTAGCACAATATTTTAGCACAACTCTACCAGTAATTGTTAAATCAATCCTAAATAAATAAATAAATAAGGCATCTTAACAACCCAATTTGCAAATTGTATTTATGTATCATCCAACAACTGAAGAATATATATTCATTTTCAGATATCCAGCATATTTTTTGAATGGACCCCATGCTCCACCATAAGACAAGTCTCAACACATTTCAAAGAATTCATATCATATGAATAAGTTCTTTCACAACAATGAAACAAGTTTATAGGTCAAAAACAAAAAGAAAATGAAATTTTAAAAAATGTATTTGGAATTTAACCTATGCTCCCAAACAGCATATGAGTAAGAAAGAAATTATGATAGAAATCAGAAGAGATTCAAAATGAAAAAATGATGAAAACACACATATAGAAACATGGGCTGCCACTGAAACATTTACAGAAATATTTTTAGCTTTCAGTCCTTATATTTGAAAAAAAAAGGAGGTAGAAAATGCACAAAGCATCCAACTTCAGAAGTTAGATAAAAGGCAAGAAAATTAAACTTAAGAAAGTAGGCAAAAAAACAAAACAAAAAACAAAAAAAGAACAGAAATCAATAAAACAGAAAACAAATACACAATTGATATCAACAAAGCCAAAAGTTGGTTCTTAGGAAAGACTAGTTAAATTAACAATCTCCTGTAAGATTAACCAAGAGAAAAAAAAGAAAGATATATTTTTTAAAAATAATTATTAGGAGTGTATACAGAAGCACTACAGTTACTACAAAGATCTTAAAATATAACCATAAAAAGTCAATAAATTGGCAAAATAGAGAAATTCACAGAAGAAAATGTAACTTACCAAAATTGACTCAGAAAGAACCAGAAAGTCAAATTAATTTTATGACCATTAATGTAGCCAAAATTTTTTCACAAAGGCAACATGCCCAGATTTTATGGCAAGTTAAACAAACTTTTAAAGAACTTATCATTCCAGCATTATCCAATCTTCCAGGAAAGAGAAAAAGTGGAAATACTCTTCAATTCATTTTATGATGTATGATACCAATATCAGACAGGAACTACATAAGAAAGGAATATTACAGTCAAATTTCACACATACATTTAGATGTAAATAAAACATTAGGAAAACAAATATGCTTTTGAAGGATAATACATACAGACCAAATTGAGTTTAGCTGTGGAATGCATGTTGGTTTATTGTTAGAAAATTGATTAATTTAATTCACCACTTTCATTGATAAAAAGCGAAAAACATTTGATTATCTCAAGATTTGCAGGGGAATAGAGCATTTAAAAAAACACATTTTGTAAACTAAAACTTGGCAGGAACATTCTTAACCTCATAAAGAGAATTTAAACAAACTAATGCAAATACCATACTTAATAGGGAAATGTTAAAAGCATTGGCTTAAAAATCAGAAAAAAAAAACCACATATGACTATTTTATTTACAACTATACTGGAAAGTCTAACAATAAGAAAGCAAAACAAAAGATTCAAAAAGGGTATGAATTAAAAAAAAATCATTATTTTTCTTTATTCCAAACCCCATAGAAACCTATAATAAATTATTGGCATAAACATTTGGCAAAGTTGCCAAAAACAAAATAACTAAAAATATTTATTGAGTTTCTATACGCCAGCAACAAATAATTAGAAAACACAATTTCAAAATGATATACTTGCAGTAGCAAAAATGATGGGGAAAAGGGTAAGTAAGTGGGTGAGGCACTGACTGCCTCAAGGAAGATGAGACACTCAGGAGAGTAATGGGCAGAATGGTAACAATAAAAGGTTGTGGTCAAAGAAAGTGGCTGAATTTCAGATTCCAGACATGAAGTCATTCTGGGTGATGACAAGGGCTACAGGGTGGCATAAAAGCAGATGATTAAAAGGAAGCGGTGGCACCAGCCACTTCACGATTTCCTTCTAAGAGGTATTCAATGGCGGAATTTGATTGTAAGAGGAGTGGAGAAGAAGCCATAGGGCTTGTCAAGAGATTGTCTTTGTATGTTTTCATTTAAATCGACAAATATAGCAAAGATACTTTTATTTCCATTTTATTTTTTTAATTTAATTTTATTTTATTTTTTGAGTCAGGGTCTCACTTGGTCACCCCGGCTGGAGTGCAGTGGCACGATCACAGCTCATCGCAGCCTCTGCCTTCTGGGTTCAAGCAATCCTTCTGCTTCAGTCTCCCAAATAACTGAGACAATGGGCACACGCCACTATGCCAGGCTAATTTTTAAATTTTTGTGGAGAAGAGGCCTCACAATGATGCCCAGGCTGATCTCAAACTCCTGAGCTCAAGCAGTCCTCCCGCCTCAGCTTCTCAAAGTGCTGGGATTACAGGCATGAGTCACTGCACCCAGACCCCACTTTCTTATAACAAATAAAATATAGTTTGTTCATTTTCATGTATTATAGTCTGGCTTGGGAGCCTGGCAGATAGTGCGTGCAATTTCTAGACACACCCACTCAGTGAACATCACTGGGGAAAAAAATCTAGAATATTTACTTTCAAAATTCACAATTTTTATAACAAAGAAATATATCAGGTACAAACATGTTTTTATGTGTTTGTTTGCCTTGTGGTGAAACACTTTGAATCAGACTATATGAAACTGCCATTTTTTAAGTCAGATAAGTCAATGTCACAATTTCATATGATGAACCCTAATATGTTCTGGGTCTGCTATATGAAAATTACTGTGCAAACTGAAAAGGTTGGTTTTACAAATAATCAGGATGCGGTGTTACACACTACTTCATGCTTTTATAGAGAAAACAAAAACTAGCACAGCTCTCTCTGTGTCAATTATATTTTGCTGTTATTGCCAAGAAGATTCTATTAACTATTCTGAGAAGCTATAAAGTAAAATATTTTGCTGGTTACTTCTTCAGTCAACTTGGGTCGGTATTATCTCTTGCTTAATGAATAAAGGTTCATTTGATTATAAAATGCAGTCGTATTTTAGTGTGGCTTTGATACACATTTTATGTTGTACAATATCTAACTGGCATAGATTCTAATTCCAACGCTTTTATGTAGGCTTTGCTTCTCTATTAAAATTGGAAGTGTTAATTTGCCAGTAATCACTTCACTTTCTCCTATCGTCTAGCGAAAAGGACAGGCCCTTACTGCCTGGATAAAATGTAGTAATGCATTTAGTGCTAGGCCATGATTTTAGACCTCCAGCTGTTTTACTGGTTGTGTAACTAAAAATAAGATAATGTTATGCTGGGTAACCACGGCTTTTGCAGGCATTCACATTTTACAAATCACTGCACAGTATGCAAACCATTATATTTTTTAAATGCTTAAATCCAGCCTAGAAGTCTACCACTTTCATTATTAAAGAAGAGCTTGCGAGACTGTGAAGTGGGATGAATCCTGAACAGGGAAGCTGGTGGGCTGAGTTCACATCTTTCAAACAATCCCCCCACAATACCCAGGCCTGCAACCCAGTGTGGAACAAGCATTCCTCACTGGCAATGATGTATAGCAGAATCTAGAAAGGTTGGTGGGTTATTTTTGTTTTAAAATTTTTATTTGATCTCTAAATCTCCTGTTTCTTCAAGTAATGCAAACCAGAGAACAGTATATTGAGTCAGGACAGTGGCGAGAAATAGTATGCTTCTCTAAACAGGTTTGTATTAAAAATGAAGGGTCAGAGGAAAGAACCTTGCTGGTTCACATCACACAAACACGTAAAAGCCCTGTGATATTTATACTTCTGTGATCTAATCAGAAGCTCAAAGCGTGCTATCTTTAACTGAATATTTGTTTTGCATGAAAGTGTTGATAAATAAGTGGAGCTATCCTAAGCTACGTTTTTACAATAGCATCTGCTTTCAGAAGTACCAGTCATTCAGAACAAAGCCTCCAGGACCATATTGCTCCATGTCAACACAAATATTGCCAAGGACTTGGTGAGGCTTTGTATAGTACCTGAAATTGCTTTCAAAGTTCTATGGGCTATTTACATTTAAAAACAAAAAGCAACTGAGACAAGCAATAGTTTCTCTAAATATTTAATCCCATATAGAAACCCGAGCTTATGTTAAGGCATCTAAAGCTCATATAAATGTGTCTACACAGTCAATCCCCAAACAGGAAAGACAGAGATCCCTGGGAATCTAAATGATTCAGGCGTCAGTCGATCAAGATAGGCCAAATACAAAGCAAAATGTCAGTAATTAGAAGTGCCTAAATGTCAAGCAACGTTAACTGATTCTTAGAAACAGATTTTAACTAATTCACTTGTAGTCACTGAGTGAGTCGTTGGGAGGCTGATCACAGGGGTGAGAGAGAGGTAACAGACTCAAGTCTGTGGTTTCTAACTATTAAAATGTGGTCAAGGGGCCAGAAAGGACAAAAGGAATTTGGGGTTTGGGGGTGTAGAGTTGAAGATGAGACTTAATACAGGAAGTGAAATCAGAAACCACTTCATGTGTGAGCTTTTAAGACTGGATTTCTATGTGGGATTGGTAGAGATAGAAGGTTGAGATTTTTGATTCTGTGAGAAAAAGTGAAGCTTCAAAAAAATCAGTCAAAAATAGAGTATTCCTGGGAATTCAGAGAAATTAAAACCTCTATAAAACCTGTTTTTTAAACAAATCCTTTGTGTTATTCAAGAGTGAAAACTAGAACCTTGACTGGGCTTGGTGGCTCGGCCTGTAATCCCAGCACTTTGGGAGACCGAGGCAAGTGGATTGCCAGAGCCCGCGGGTTCGAGACCCATCCAGGCAACTTGGCAAGACTTCATCTCTACAATAAATCAAAAGTTAGCCGGGCGTGGTAGCACGTGCCTATAATTCCAGCTACTGGAAGGCTGAACAGAAGGATTGCCGGAGTCCAGCAGGTCAAGGCTGCGGTGGCCAGGAGCAGCCACTGCACTCCAGTCTGGGCGACAGAGTAAGACTCCAACTCAGGAAAAAGAAAAAAGAAAAAGAAAAGGAAGAAAACTAGAACCCTTTCCTTTCCCAATCTTTGCCTCCTGCGCAGGAGGTATTTGTTACTCTTAAGGATGCAAAACTGGATTTTCTGTTAAGGAATGGGCAGACCTAATGTTGGTCTAAAATGTATCTTCTGTTGGGCTTGCGTAGGGATCTTTAGCGCTAGAGGGAAATTTAGAACCCATCTGGTGCAAACCTCTAATTTCATACACCAGGATCTGTAACAAAGAGAAGTTAAGTGACTTGCCTTAGGTTACACAGCTAATAAGTTGTGAATTAAGCCAAATTTTTCTGAGCCTAAGTGGTGTGTTCAAGTTACTTGTAGCAGACTATCTGTACTTTCTATTCTTTCCACTTCAAAAGGGCAAAGAAGAATAAATGGAACAAATTTTTCAAAATTGTACATAATCCTTTCACAATGAACAAAATTAATTGTCAGAGGAAAAAATGGTATAAGCCATGCTGTGGCATGGATAGCAAACAAAAAGTCTTAGTGCCTATCTAAGTGGACAAGAGGCTGTGGCCAAGGATGACCAGTGACGTGTAGGGTGTGGATAGAGGCCTTGCCTCAGAGAGCCAGGCAGCAAGTGCAACCTCTTCTCTTTGAGTCACTGAATCACTGAGTCATACTTTTTATTTCTGGCTGAAGGGTGGAGTGAATACTCCCAGCCCTAAACTAGAGACTTCGCCTCACATGTTTTCTTAGGGAAAGTGAAAGGACCCAAGAAATTTAGCTTGGGGTTTGGTATGTCCTTTCGAAGCTTTACAATATCTACATCTCAGGCCCAATTTCCATTATATGATAAAGTTAGTTTTTGCTTTGTGTTTTTGTTTTATGTTTTTGTTTTTAATGTGCTAAAGAAGTTCGAGGGACTTTTCAAGCGTGGTCAGTCATGCCAAGTTCTTCAGATGATCCTTCTAAGCCCGACACGTTCCAGGTCATTTGGCCCACAATGTCTTCATAGTTAAGCACAGGACTCTCACTTTAGACAGATTAAGCAGATACATGACATGAAGTCATCTGAATGCGTTGATGCAATGTCCACCAGACCCACAAGTCCCACAAGTCTGGCCCCTCCACTCTCAGCCAATACAGACTCTAGGATTCAGTGTTCTGAAACCTGAGCTCTTGTGATCAATTCATTGAAAGTGTGTTACATCTGCACTGTGCCCTAACCCCAGCTTCCTGGCTGTCCCATCTCTCACTATAATGACATGACATCATATTCATGTATTTACTTTGTCAGTCCTATTGTTGCTGGGAAAGTACTACAAAAAAGCAGATAACTTCTTGAAGAAGGTACCAACTCCTTCTCTGTAGCCCAGTGGCAATCTGAAGTCACCCGGCCCATCTGCAATCCGGTTCTCCTTCCTGGAAGGTGCCCAGCTGCTTTGAGGCCTTTCCTAGCATTCCTCCTTAACGATGCCCTATTCTGAAAACCTGAAAGGCAAGAATGGCATCTCATCATTCTCCAAATCACTTCCCCCCAGATCTTACATTCCTTAGAGAGAGAAGCCTTTGACAAAGAAACTCTTCAATAAACAAATAAAGCATGCTCTTTAAAAAACAAACAAACAAAAAAAAAAACCAAAAAACTCTCAAGTCATTAAGGAGCATATATGGCATTCAAAATGTGGTGAGAAATCAGGCTCTCCAGCTCCCTTCCCCATCACTGTACTGAAAGCCATTAGTAGTTGCAAATGGATTTGGCTAAATTGTATCATCACATTTCCTGGGCCACAATCTTGGAAACAAAAAGTTGAGGGTTAAGGACTGAGGGCAGATGACCCTGGAGGAGAATTTCTGCCCACTCAACTGGCAGGATTTTCCTACAGAAAAGAGGCAGCTCGGTGAGATTCTCAGAAGGGGCACCTGGCCCCAGGGTTTTGCACAAACCTGTGTATAACTAGCACCTTTGTTTTTGCTCATTATATAAACCTGTTAGCTGTTATTGTTTCTTAACCATTTATTTAGCCAGTATCCCCCACTCTGTCAAATTTAAAAAAAAAAAACAATGGAATGACGTTTTTGTGTCAATCTTCTCTGAAGATAATGTGGAGATGTGGCCCCTCAATAATATGTTTTATAGCTGTGGAGACACCCTCCTTGGTCTCCAAGATTTTGGCTCTTAAGATCACTGTTACTCCTCCATATTTTAATATTTTATTATTGTTTATACACAAATTCCTTAAATTGTAAATACCTAAATGTTACTGATCATTTGCTGAATCCACAAGAAACTGGCATGTTTTCTTATTTCTGCTTCAGTGCCAAGGAAATAAAAAATTAGGTGGCAAACAGGATTAATATTCTTCCTGAGTCCCATTTCACACCACAGAGAGGGAAGAACATAACTTCTCTTTTTTTAACAACAGGCACTCTTGGGTCCCAGTCCAGGCTTGCTCAACTTTTCACTAGCTGTGTAACCTTGGACAAGTTACCTAACTCTTCTGAGCCTCAGTGACTTCCTCAAAGTACCTTGTGAAAGTTCAATAAGATAAATTGTGGGGGAAAATTCGCATTATATTAGTTGGTGGCAGCAATTATTACTAGGCCCAAAAGAGTCACAAAGGCAGAGCTTCCATGTACAACTGGTTCAGTCATTCTGTTGGAATTGCCCAAACTCCCATGCTAAGTGACATAAAAAGTTGAAGTCTCATCTACTTTTAGTTCAACCATTTAGAAAGTTAATTTTGACCCCATTCAAAGGCATCCCCCATCATCCTATATTAAAGTAGAAAAATAAAAGGCAACACATCTGGGCTATAACATTATATTTACGCAGTAAAATAAACTAATTTGCTTTTGTAATGGACATTGTCAGTTTTCTTCAAAGCATCCATCTTATCTCATCTCAATTTCAGTCAGAGATTGAGACTCACCCTGCCCCATCTCCAGGGTTGACCCTTATAGTCTGTGATGGTCAGTTTAACTTTAGGTTCAAGAGTAAGCATGTAACCCAAGCGAAATTTCTCACAGGGATGTCCAGATTGTGTGTAGTGGTTGAGGGAAGAGTGATTCCTTTTTCCTCAGGGAAGGTGTAATTTACACACAGAAAGCCTAGAGCGACTTCAGCTACTTGCTGCTGTGAGGGAATCCAAACTGAGGATAAATCAACCACTGGAAGAAGGAAAAGCCAAAATAATCCCCAAAAAACAGAACTGAGGAGCCAACCAAAGCATTGCTGAGGCTTCCCAGAATGTTGGACTTTTCCATTTCTTGAGCCAATAAATTATTTTAAGCCCATTTAGAATTGGCTTATATACACGATCCACAATAACAAAAACATGGAACCAACCATGCTGCCCATTGAAACAGGACTGATTTTTTAAATGTGGTAAATATACGTAATGGACTATTATGCAGTCATAAAGAAGGGCAAACATAAGGACTTTGTAGCAACTTGGATGGATTTAGAGTCTATCATACTCAGTGATGTATCACAGAAACAAAGAACAGAGTACCTCGTTCTCACTCATAAGCAGACCCTGAACATTTATCATAATACTATAAGAAAGGGATTGGCAGTAGCAGGATACTGCTGGAGGGGTGGGGGGGGGGAACAACATCCATAAGGGTATCTGATCTCAAACCAGGCAAAGTGGGGACCAAAGGGAGGCCCGTTGTACTTTATCTGTACTCATATACCTAACTCTGAATTGTACCCCACATCTCTAAAATAAAAATTTTTTTAAAAAAAGAATTGGCTTACATGATATGTGAGGCCGAATGTACCCTAACTATATAGGTTTATTGTGATTCACTATCATACCACCACCCTTTAGCAAGGGTTGATGTGGAAAACCCCACTGTATATGTTTCTGCATCTTCTGGAAAATAGTCTTAAAGACATTATGTTATTATTATCTTTTAAGCGTGAATCCAGCCAAGTACAGTAGCTCACACCTGTAATCCCAGCTGCTTGAGAGACTGAGATGAGAGGATCACTTGAGGCCAGGAGTTTGAGACCATCCTGGGCAATACACAGGATACCATCTCTAAAAATAAATAAATGGCAAAAATCAATTTAAAAATTTAGAAAAACATAAATCCACATGGAGAATTTACTCTTTGAGTTTAATGTTAGAGGGGACAAAGCTTGCTTCTAGAGAATCTACCTGCTGTCATTTTTCCAAATTATATCTATATACCTCATCATTTCCTTTTTTCCTTAACTGTCTAGAAAGCAGAGATACATAATGTTGGCAGGTTTTTATCATGAACACTACAGGAACACAGTTATTAGGGTCTCCAACCCCAAATGGACATCAAGGAGAGAAGCACAGGCCCAGAACACGCTTGGAAGGACAGAAGGTTCAGACAGGGACTGAGTGCACTCAAAGGTTTAAAAAATCTTGGACAGGATTGGGCTCATGGTAGGCCCTTAATAAATAGCAGGTCTCTTCTAGGCAGCATTTCTAAAAGTGAGCACGAGAGTCACCCACATCAGATCCATCCAAAGAGTACAGAGGAATGATTGAGAATGCAGATTCCTAGGTCTCAACCTAAACCTGCTGAATCTGATTCTGGGTGGCCTCAGGAAATCTGTACATCCAGCTAGTTTCCCAACTGAATCTGATGTGTTCTAAATTTCCTAAACTTGCTTGACCATAAGACTGATCCAAAGCACTTTTTAATATATTGACCATAGTTCCCCATCCCAGAACTCATAAATCAGAATCTCCAGATGAAGAGTCTAGGTATAATCATATTTAATAGGCACCCCAGAAAATTCTTATAATCAAGTCTGTTTAAAGAATGTTTCCAGCCGGGCTCGGTGGCTCAGCCTGTAATCCCGCGCTTGGGAGGCTGAGGTGAGTGAATTGCCTGAGCCCGCGGGTTCGAGACCCGTCTGGGCAACTTGACAAGACCTCATCCCTACAATTAAAAAAAAAAAAAAAATTAGCCGGGTGTGGTAGCGCTCACCTGTAGTTCCAGCTACTCGGAAGGCTGAGGCAGAAGGATCGCTGGAGCCCAGCAGGTCGAGGCTGCGGTGGCCGGGAGCGGCCACCGCACTCCAGTCGGCGACAGAGCGAGACTCCAACTCAAGAAAAAAAAAATGCTTCCAACCTTAGTTCGGGCTGCTATAACAAATATTATAGGCTGGGAAGCTTATTTATAAACAAGAAAAATTTATTTCTCACAGGTCTGGAGGCTAGAAGTTGGCAGTCAGAATGTCAGCATGGTAGGGTTCTATCAAGGGCCCTCAAGTGGGCTGCAAACTACCACCTTCTAGCTGTATCCTCACATGATGGAGAGAAGGCAAGAGCGCTTGATAAACCCATTTATGAGATGAGGGCTCCACCCTCATGGCCTAATCACTTCCCAAAGACCCCACCTCCTAATACCCATCACTTTAGGAGTAAGAATTTCCACATATGAATTAGGAGGGAGGACATATTCAGTCTATAACATTTCTCTAGAGTGCTAGAAATCTATTGGCACTAGAGTTCAAGGGCTCCCCCGTCCCAGGTCTACTGGTCAGTAGAGTACAGGAGGACCACATGGCATTGGAAGATATAGCTAGGTCATCAGATTCAAGACCTGGGGACCCTGACTTCCTTCAATGTCCTTCAACATGTTGAACTTGAGGCTAGCCATCCATACACTTCCCACACCTGCCAGTTGCAAGCCTGTGTCTACTAATGCTACCCAACAGTGGGACCAGATGTTCAAAGCTGGGCAAACCAAAGCCAGGGGATGGAAGGCACTTGCCTGAGTGGCCCTCAACTCTGCTCTCTTATTACTGCATCTCAAACATGGCTACTTTAAGTCACCTGAGGAGTTTTAATAAAATCAATGCAGGGGCCCCACTCCAAACTAATTAAAATCGAATGGCAGGAGCAGAAGGAATGGCCTTGTTTCTTACTACCTCCATCTCCCATCTTGGTGGTTGTCATGTGTATGGGCAGCCATGATTGAGAAACACAGCCAGTTGTTTTCATTCTCTCTCCCTGCGCTCTACTCTCAACTGCCCTATCTCAGCATTTTTATTCACAAAGAACCTCTTTAACTGTTGTTGCAAATCGGTATGGAAATACCTTAAAACATTTTAATTGACTCATTAATTCAGGCAAACAACTAGTGAGTTCATTTCTTAAATAGCCAACATACAGATGAGCAGGCCTTTAAAACAAAATGCTTCTTCAGTGATGGAATATAAATCATAAAAAAAATCTGAATCCAGAATGAGGAATGTGTTTGCCTCTTTAGAATTCAGTATTTATCACTTCTTTAGGAATCAAAAACCAATCTACATCAACACTAAGAAGTCAATCGCAGGCCTCGCTCCTGACTGGTGACTTTGCCCTCCACAGACTTTGGTCACATCCATAAGAAGCCATACTTGCTTAGTAAGTGCTCCAGGCATCCTGGGCTGTACAAGAGGAGAATGCACTTGAGAGGGTTTGTAATCACCTTTCCCCCCGACAATAAAATATATTTTTGGACAGAAACAGTGAGCAAAGAGCCCTATAGGCAAAAGTTTCTCATCACAACATGGGTCATTAGGAGCAAAACTAAATCAGCACCACTGAGATCCCAGTGTTTACAAAAGTATCACTCTAAGGTCCTTACTACTGGGACACACTCACTGTGAGCCTACTTTTTCACCAACTGGCTCCTCAGCCTCTCCACATGGCAGCCCAAGCACTGAGAGTTCGGTGAGTCAAATGGAAGGATTTGGAAAGGTTTGGTTGGGGTGTGGGGATTCATAAATTAATGAAACCAACCCAACTACGATTTAAAAAAAAAAAACTCTCAGGAGGTAGAGCAGAAAATTACTTAGATGATCATGTATGTTATAAATTGTTTATGGGCGTGAGCTTGGATACGGTGGAAAGAACAATGGAATTAGTAACCTCAGCTCCCATCCCAGCCATAACGTGTACTGGCTTTGTAACCTCAGGCAAGCCTCTGAATCCTTCTGAGTCTCAGTTTCCCCATCCAAAAATGGGGGATGCTAGTACCTACCTCACTAGAGTATAATGTAGATCAAAAGAAATAACGTGTAAGAAGGTCCTTTGAAAATTACCTTTGCTGGAAAATAGGGCATCTAGAAATAATATAATTATATTCCATGTTGTGAAAATTTTTAGTTCAGAATCGTGAGCAATTAGGTGCTCCGTAGCAAAATGAAGGACATGGAGAACTTGGAGGAGGTTCAGAAGAGAGCCACAGAGATGATTAAAGAGATGGAAAATCAAAACCATGCTTGGGAAAGGTTAAAAGAACCGAGTTCATCCTGCTTGGAGAAGACAAGTCTACAGGGTAATTTAATCATTGTTTACAAGCCCACGCAGCCTGGTGGCCAGCTGTTCCTTCCAACTGACAGAAGAGAAGAAAGTATCATAGACCCTCATCATTGGCAGATTTGACATGTGAGGTTTCAGATCACGGTGCAGGACTCTAAAGGTTCATGACATGTCATAAGCTGTGTTTTTTTCTAAGCCATGAATTCTAACCACAGGTGTATGAAGATAACCCATTAGCTGGTCAGTGAGTGAGTCTCTCCAACCAGCCAACGTAGAAATTTCAATGGGAATGTGTTGTACTCCACTAACTGTCGCTCACACAGTCATTTTCAGAAATAGCAATAACAACAGACACCAGAAATAGCAGTAACAACAGTGTTTCCTGTGTACCAAGCAAGGTGTGCTAAGAGCGTTAGGGGCAACATTTCATTTCATGGAGAAAGGAAGTGAAGCATAAACGGATGAAGTAACTTGCTCAAAGATCACCCAACTAGTTAGCAAAGGAATTAAAATTTTAACTCCAGTCTAATTCAGACCCCAAGTTTTTGTTGTTGTTATTTTTTTGTTTTGTTTTTGGAGTCAGGATCTCACTCTGTTGCCCAAGCTGGAGTACAGTAGCATCATCACAACTCAGTACAGCCTCAACCTCCTGGGTTCAAGCAATCCTTCCGCCTCAGACTCCCAAGTAGCTGGGTATGCAGAGGCGTAACACCATGCTCAGCTAATTATTATTACTTTTTTTTTTTGTAGACACAACATCTTGCTATGTTGCCCAGGCTGGTGTCAAACTCTTGAACTCTAATCCTCTCACCTTGGTCCTCCCAAAGTGCTGGAATTACAGGTGTGAGC
Source organism: Carlito syrichta (assembly GCF_000164805.1). Taxonomy (NCBI): domain Eukaryota; kingdom Metazoa; phylum Chordata; class Mammalia; order Primates; family Tarsiidae; genus Carlito; species Carlito syrichta. The sequence continues at coordinate 197,370 of NW_007017744.1, forward strand.
CACCACATCCAGCCAGAACCCAAGTTCTTAATAGCTGTAACAAACTTTTCTTTGTGAAAAGATGACTCCCAAAGTGAAGTCACTAGCCAGTGCTGATGAGAGCCATGAAAGCAAACCAAAGAATTCAAGTATTGATGGTTCTTATCGGAAGCCAAAATTTCGTTGAATTTGAATATAGCTGATATTTATGACACAAACAAGGCCACCTCAGAATTTGACATTCCAGTTGCTATTATATTGGCACATTGGAGGTTTTTCTAGATGTGTAGTCTTTATCCAACCTTCCTGGTCCAATTCAAGTTGGACTCTGATTACCTTCCTGCCAATTCTTGTCTAGGATGCTCTCTCCCTTTTCTGCAATCATCTGTATTTTCTGTCTACACAACAAAATTAACTCAATATCACATACCATCCTGTTTTCTGTTTAAAGTGTATCTTCCCATAGTCTCCTTGTTCTCTATAAACTTATTACAGTACATGTGCTTTCTGAGTAAATTATTCAGCTCTTTTCCACAGAACCTGAGATAAATCAGACCTGAGTGTTGGTCTGAGTTGGGGCCGAAATAAGAATGAAAAGACTTATTAGGTTGGATTATTGCCCAAATTAGTTAGAATTAGGCCCACTGGAAGGGCAGGTTAAAAGTCAGACCCAAGAGAAAGTCAAGTCCAAGACAAGAAACACAATATCCAGATTCATGAGAAGTCACCATTAGAAAATATACATGAGAAGTCACCATTGGAAAATGAAGCAAGAAACCAAGCAAAAGAATGGAAGTGGGCAAGAAAGTAATAAGAGTCATGACGTAGACCTCAACAAAACAAGTCACTATGACAAGACTCACCCATACTGGAACACATGGCACAGAGGCAGTTTTGTCAATTTAGGAATAAGGATTGGGCCGGATTTATGTTTTTATGCTCTGTCTAGAAAGAATAACCATCATGTGAGCCATAGCAGTGCAATATGGTCATCTACTACAGCGGTAAACACAGATGTGCTGTGGAAGCAAAAAGAAACACCCCTCAGAGGAGTCTTGTTGGAGAAGATGATGTATAAACTGAATCTCAAAAAAGAGCTAAGTGTTCTCAGGCAAAGACTCCCACCATCAGTTATAAAGGGAACTTAGAGAAGCCAACGGTCAATGTGGCAGGAGTTTTTAGAGATAAGTCTGAGATTAGAAGATCAGGGCTAAAAGTCTAAGCAAAGGAACAGAGGCAAGAGTGAGTGGAATTTGACTAACAGCCAAAATCATCCTGGCATCAGGAGAATGTCCTGAATGCTGAGATGCTGAAACGAGGCCATAAGCTAGAGGGAGCCAGTGAAGAGAGGCGAGTTCATCAGGTGAGCAGGTGCACAGCAGATGACGAGGGAGATGCTGTTAGCAAAGAGGCCTGTGAGGAAATCAATCGCCCAGTCGAGAATCAGAGCAGAGGGGAAAAACAAGACTTATTGAAGGCCACTGGATGAAAAACTAAAAACATCCAAACCACAAAAGGACCTGAGAAGAGTTTGCAAGGAGTAAGTAAAATTAAGAGTCAACAAAATCAGGAGTAATCCCTGAGCTCCTAGGATTGGATACAACTACTCCTAAGGGCAAAGTACAGTGCCCTTTTGCCTTCTGATGGGGAATGAGAGAACTGGAAAAGAAATTATATGTGTTCCCCAACCTGGAATGCCAGCTTAGGCTGCCCCAGACAATCAATGATTTTCCCAGGGGCCTGTGTGGTCATCTGCACACTTGGTTGCTGCCTAAGATATTATTTGAAATTATATTAATAGCCTATATTACTTATTAAGTTACATATGCTATATTATATTATAATACATACCTATACACTATGCAGATTTAATATGTTGATATCTTTAGAAATGATATTATTATTAGATAATATAATTAAATTATCTAATTATCATTAAAATAGCAAGAGGCAGACAAGTACAGTGCCGGAACTCACATTTTGAAACCACAACCCCAGGTTCAAGTGCAGGCCTTGAAAATACTAGCTGAGTTATTTGACTAAGTGCCAGTCTCCTCAGTCATCAAATATAGATAAAAACATCACAGACCGTTGCTGTGAGGTTCAGACCTCACAGAGGTCCGACAATCAGGTTGCAATCAAGTTGTGGTGGTGGCTGGTATCTGCCCCTGGACTAGAATTTCAGGCAGGATGAAAGCCAAGCAAGCAGACCAGAAACACTGAGCCAGTGAGAGAACTCCATGTAGCTTCAATTCAGGCACTCATGTGTGAGGGCTTCTGGAGCAGGCAAAGTTTTATTTCTGTAGACTAATATTTGAATAGAAAGATCTACAAGCATCAGGGAAACTCTACAAAGAAACAAGCAGAGAGGACAAAAAGTGCTTCAGAAAAATCTTACTGGTCACAATGAAATTGGTTTACTCAAGAAAAAATTTATTTGCTTTTTCTGGCATAAAATACTTAAGGATCAAATGAGTTTTACAGACACATGGAAATACAGCTGACCCTCGAACAACTCAGGGATTGGGTTGGGGGTGCCAATCCCTCACACAGTCAAAAATCTGTGTATAAATTTTGACTACCCAAAAACTTAACTACTAATAACCTACTATTGACTGGAGACCTTACCAATAATGTTGATTAACATATATTTGATGCCATGTGTATTATATACTGTGTAAGAATATAGCTTATTGTAAAATTAATAAAGTCAGCTAGGAAAAAAGAAAATGTTATTAAGAAAATCATAAAAAGGAAAATGTGCGTTAACTATATTGTACTATATTTATCGATACTGTAAGTTGATGTCATCTGTTTGCAAGAGGAGTCATCTGTCTGAAGTGGCAGCGACTGCAACTGCAGCCCTCAATCTACAATCCATATCAAGCAATTCAACTTTGTCTTGTAACTTTACAACTTTTCTCTGATTCTTGGGAGCACTTCCAGCATCATTAGTGGCACTTCATACGGGTCCCATGGTGTCATTCAGGATTTCTGGTATTGCACTAAACACAATGGAAAATACACGAGAACTTGGAGCGATCACTTTTTACAGCAATATAGAATTTACTGCCCAGATGGAGATGATCAGCATCCCACGTGTTTTAAGGATATGCTCACAACCCTTGAGCTCATCACAATAACAACAGGAGATGACTACAAAATTTATTACAGTAATACAGTATGGACTACAGTTAATTCCAGGCAGTTGAGATTTAACCCTGTATCTTTATGTTTGTTTACATTCCACTCCACTGTGAATGGTATCATTTATGGTCTGTAAAAGTTTGTGTGCATAACTTGGATAAATTTTAACTCTTTATAATAGATTTGTGTAAGTTGTATGGTAGGAAATAAAAAAATAGACTAATATCTACATATATTTTGTTCATTTGTAAAATATCTAATTTTTCTTAATTCTGTAATATTTCTAGGCTACCCAGTTCATGTTCAAGTTTTCTCAAATTGTCGCAAATCTCCAAAATATTTTCCAATATATTTATTAAAAAAGATCAATAAATAAGTGGGCCCATGCAGTTCAAACCCATGTGGTTCAAGGACATTGTACCTGTTTTAGAGACAAGTTAGAACATGATTAAGATTTCTTACTTAGAACACATTTTTCTTTCCTAATAGTAAAAACAGTATTTGCCTAAAGTTGAATTCATTTGTTTAAGTATCAACGTGTGTCGTAAAATTATTCTTGCCCCTAGAAAGAAACGTTGAATAGTCCATCTCCTCTCAGTTACAGAAAAGTCCAGGAAAAGAGCCCAAGCAAGTCCCCACCTCACTGATCCACTCAGGGATTATCTACTATAAGATCTCTCCCTCCTGCTAAAACTACTGAGATACTTCCTGCCACCAAGCACGTGTGTCACATTGAGAAATACCAACCCATTTTAACACATTTAACAAAATCTAATTAAAAAGTGCAAAAGTTTTTCCTAAAAATTAGTTGCTGTCTTCCAAGGTTAAATCGAAATCATTACTTAATATCTTTTCTTTGGACGACTCTCTTCCACCAGTGTGTATAATTTAGAACCCATCAGAATTCTTCTGCATTTTCAACAGAAAAGGTGACATTTTTACTTAAATTTCCCTCTCTGCTCTCTATACAGTAGGCCCAAAATATTGCCCTACTCCTTTAATTAATTTATATTTTCAAACACCGTATTCAGACAAATGGAAACTCTTTAGCACACAGTGTCTTGCACCTACTAGGGGTTCCATAAATTATCTTCGAGTGACTGAATGATTGAGGAGTACCCTGGACTCCTCTACCTCTCTAGTCTCATCTGTTTCCTCTCTCCCTTTTATGCACTCCCCTCTGGTTACACTGGCCTGTTGTTTATTTAATCAGTTTTCCTACCTCTGGGCCTTTGTATATTCTGTTCCTTTGTTCTCAATATCTTTTCCTATGATGTTCATATGGTTCATTCCCTGAGCTGCTTCAGGGCTCTTGGCATCTGACAACTTAACAGTGAATTTTTCCCCTCCTACTGGATTCAACACAGCATCCCCCAACCAGTCCACATCTCTGCAGCTACCTAACTACTTTCCCCGCTTTATGGTTCTCCATGTGTTTATTGCCAGATTCTTCCATATAAATTCCATGACAGCAAGCGTTTTTGCTTATTTTGTTTGCTGTGGTACCCACAATACCTCGGACAATGCATGGTACATAGGGACACTAAACTAATATTTGAGTGAATGAATAAATGTTGGAATGAGAAGAAAACTCTGTTTCAGAGTGAAACGCACAAGAAATTACTAAAGTGTCTTGGTTAGAGTTTTTGGAGGGAATGCCCTCTTTCCTGGGACCTGGCATGTGCATGCCCACAACCACGTAAATGCTATTGTAGAATTAGACTTTCTTTCTTAGGTCTCCAGGATGTCCCACAAAGTATTTGAAATGCTGGGCCTTTAGCAATAAAGCTTACTGATGCAACTTGATTGTAATATCACAGTATGAATTTCAGCACCAGTGATATGCTTGCAATGCAACTATGTGGTTGATTTCTGAAGGATTAGTTGGTGGCATGGTGAAATAACTGGTTGCCCGATATGATAAGGCCACCAACCCCTGTGATGTAACCTTCTTGATAAGAATGAGAATTCCACCTGAGGGCTTCTTTTAGGGAGGCCCTCTGGCAAGCTCCCTACCAGAGATTCAGGCAACCGTACAAGCAGCCACCCTTGCAGCTGCCCCGACTGCTCCTGGAAATGCCATTTCTCCTTTCCCTGAACAATGAAGAGCTCCACTTACTCCAGGATCTGCCTGCACCTAATCCTTATCTAGAGCTGGAAGAAATCATAACTCTTAACTCCTCTAGGGATCGCAACACCTCCCCACCCTTGCCCCATGAGTCTCAAAAAGACAAATTTGTTTTATTCTGAGAGACTATGCAAAAGGTCTGTTCTCTCTCCCCCAAAAAGAAAGTGTTGGCTTTAGTTTTGCTTCATCAAACTCATATGCAAAGGGAAGAAGCCACACTTGCCGTGACCTCAAAGTAACATCAACAAATACTTACTGGGTGTAAGGCACGGTGCTAGCTGCCACGAGAGAAGAGTGGATCACCTGCCAAAGATCTTAAAAGACATGTATTCAGTATCTGTTTTTAAAAAAATTAATTGCCAATAGCATCCAGTTGAGCTCATTCTCCAAGCCAAAATTGTGCCACTGCACTCCAGCCTGGGTGAGTTTGAAAAGAAAAGAAAAGATCTCAATTGAAAGTTTCTAATGATTCCACCAGAAATATTTCTTCCAGTTTTATTCAAAATTATAGGGTGGGAATACCATATGTGGAGACTTTTATATCTGTGTTTACCACAAATATAGTATGAAAAAAAATTTTAAAGACATGAACTTACAATGACTTTCAGGTCAATATATAAGGATGTGGTTTTTTGCCGGGGTGGGGTCTTTATTCCATCCTAAAACAGGTAAAAAAAACTAAATCTGTAAGATAAATCAGGTCATAGGGAAAACAGCTATCCCCAAAATTGGAGAGACTGACAAGCAGATACAGAAAATCACAACTTATCAGAGCAGAAAACCACAAGCAGAAACCTCCTCAGGAACCCGTGGTATGGTAGGTAAACCTGAACTGAAATCAGTAAGTTGCCAGTGGCTCAACGAGGACAAGTCTAAGAATCAAAAACTCCAAGGGACTCAGTCATAAGGGGCCCCTACTCTTTAAGTTTTATCTCCAAGAAACTCACCTGGTCCTCCCAATGAATGTCAGAGAAAAATTTCCTCACACCTCCAGCAAGGGGAAGAAGAAAGAAACCATTCTGAAATACTCCAGAGTACTCTGTTCTTCTTAAAAAGGCCTGCCCTCGGGAAAAACTATTTTACAAGAGTCTAACCTGCTGGAGTCTTATCAGAACTAACCTACCTGGAGGAAGGGAAATACCCAACTTCAGCTGCCTCCAGCCTTCTTAATTCATTCTATGAGACAAGCATGACAATAATACCAAAACCAAACACAAGCATCAAGCAGAGAAAAGTACAGACTATGAACATATTTTAAAAATCTCAACAAAAAAATCAAATCCAACAATATATAAAAAGAATTACACATCATGACCAAGTGAAATTTATCCCAGATATGCAAAGCTGATTTAACATTCACAAATCTATTAATATAATTCATCACATCAACAGGCTAAAGAAAAGTTACATAATAATGTCAATAGATACAGAAAAAACATTTGACAAAATTCAACACCCATTCCTGATTTAAAAAAAAAAAAAACTCTCAGAAATAGAAATAGAAGAGAACTTCCTTAACTTGATAAAGAATATCTACAAAACACCTACAGCTAACATCATACTTAATGGTGAAAAACTTGAAAATTTCCCACTAAGATCAGGAACAAGGTAAAAATGTTCCCTCTTGCCACTTGTTTTTAACATTGTACTGGAAGTCCTAGCCAATGTAATAAAACAAGAAAAAATATATATACAAATTGTGAAGAAAAAAAACTGTCTTTGCTTGCAAATGAAAAGACCATCTATGCAGGAAATCAGAAAAAAATCAACAACAAAATCAAAAAAACCTCTGGAACTAATCAGCAATTATAACAAGATTGCAGGATACAATGTTAGTACACAAATCCAATCATTTTACTAAATACCAGCAATGAACAAGTGGAATTTGAAATTAAAAACAAATTCCGTTTACATTAGCACCTCCAAAAAGGAAATACTTAGGTACAATCTAACAAAACATTTGCGAGATCTATATATATATGGAAAACAACAGATCTCTAATTCAAGATATCAAAAAATAATTAAATAAGTGAAGAGACGGTCTATGTTAATGGATAGGAGCACTCAGTATTGTCAGGATATCAGCTTTTTAACCTTAATCTGTAGATTCAATGTAATCCCAATCAAAATCCCAGCAAGCAATTCTGTGGATATTTGACATACTGATTCTAAAGCATATAAGAAAATACCAAAGACTCAGAATGGTCAGCTTAATATTGAAGAACAAAATCAGTGAACCAATACTACACAACTTCAAGACTTACCAGAAAAATACAGTAATCAAGACAGTGATATTGACAAAATAATAAACAAATAGACTAATGGAGCAGAATAGGGAGCTCAGTTATAAACTCACACAAATATAGTCAACTGATCTTTCATAAAGGAGCAAATGCCATGCTATGAAGCAAAAACAATCTTTTCAACAAATGGTCCTGAAACAAGAGGTAATCCACATGAAAAAAAATGAACTCATGATTCTACACCTCAAAAACCCAAACAAATCTGTCTAAAACCTCCTTGCACTGATAAAAGACCTTGGCAAAGCCTCAGGATATACAACCAATGTGCAAAAAACAGTTGCATTTCTATACACCAACAACAAAGAAACAGAAAACCAAATAAAAAGCACATTCCCATTCACAATAGCTAGAAAAAAATCACATACCTTGGCATCTTCCTAACCAGAGACATGAAAGACCTTTACAATGAGAACTATAAAACACTGCTCAAGGAAATCAAAGATGACACAAACAAGTGGAAAAATATCCCATGCTCATGGATTGGAAGAATCAACATTGTTAAGATTTCCATCCTACCCAAGGCTATCTAAGATTTAATACAATACCCATTAAATTGCCAGCATTCTTCTCAGACTTGGAAATCACAATATAGGAATTCATATGGAAATATAAATGACCACGAATCACCAAAACAATCCTCAGAGAAAAAAAAAAAGCAGAGCAGGAGATATCACACTCCCAGACTTTAAACTCTATTACAAAGCTACAATAATTAAAGCAGCCTGGTATTGGTACAAAAACAGGCATATAAGCCGGGCTCGGTGGCTCAGCCTGTAATCCCGTGCCTTTGGGAGGCTGAGGTGAGTGGATTGCCTGAGCCCGCGGGTTCGAGACCCGCCTGGGCAGCGAGACCTCATCTCTACAATAAATCAAAAAATCAGCCGGGCGTGGTAGCGCATGCCTGTAATTCCGGCTACTTGGAAGGCTGAGGCGGAAGGATCGCCGGAGCCCAGCAGGTCGAGGCTGCGGTGGCCAGGAGCGGCCACTGCACTCCAGTCTGGGTGACAGAGTGAGACTCCAACTCAAAAAAAAAAAGAACAGGCATATAGACCAATGGAACAGAATAGATTTCCAGAACCAAAACCTCAATTTCTCAACCAACTCATCTTCGACAAAGCCTCCATCGCCAATGACTGGGGAGAGGAGAACCTATTCAGTAAATGGTGCTGGGAAAACTGGCTGACCACATGCAGAAGATTAAAACAAGATCCCTACCTATCACCATACACAAAAATCTAAACCTAAATGTAAAACCTCAAACTATAAGAACCTTAGAGAATGCAGGAGACATCTTTATGAAAATTGGAACTGGCAACCAATTCCTGATCAAAACCCCAAGTACCCATGCCATAAGAGATAAGATAGACTAATGGGACCTCATCAAACTGACAAGCTTCTGCAAAGCCAAAGAAACCATCAAGAGAGTGGAGAGACAGCCCACAGAATGGCAAAAAATATTTTCCAACAGTATGTCTGACTAAGGCCTAACATCTAAGATCTACAAGGAACTCAAACATGCCGAAAAGAAAAAAACAAACAGCCCCATTACAAAGTGAGCAAAAAATATGAATAGATAGTTCTCAAAAGAAGACATACAAGCAGCCAACAGATACATGAAAAAAATACTCAACCTCACTAGTCATCAAAGAAATGCAAATTAAAACTACATTGAGATACCACCTAACTCCAGTCAGGATGGCTATCATCAATAATTCAAAAAACAACAGATGCTGAAGAGAATGCAACAAAAAGGGAACACTCTTACACTGTTGGTGGGAGTGTAAACTAGTACAGCCTCTGTGGAAAACAGTGTGGCAATTCCTAAAAGATCTAAAAATCGTCCTTCCGTACGACCCCACAATCCCCCTACTGGGAATATACCCAGAAGAACTAAAATCACTCTATAAAAAAGATAGCTGCACATGTATGTTTATCACAACATTGTTCACAGAAGCAAGAACGTGGAACCAACTGTGCTACCCATCGAGAGAGGACTAGATTTTTTAAATGTGCTACATATACACGATGAAATATTACACACCCATAAAGAACCAAATCATGAGCGTCACAGCAACCGGGATGGACTTAGAGTCTATAATACTGAGTGATCTTTCACAGAAACAAAGAACTGAGTATCTCATGTTCTCACTCATAAGCAGACCTTAAACAATTATCGTAATACCATAAGAAAAGGATTGGCAGTAGCAGGAAACTGCCAGGAGGGGAGCAGGGAAGTGGGATTGGCAGTAGTGGGAATCTGCCTGGGGAAGGAGGGACACACCTCATTCAACAAGGGTACCTGCATAATGAACATTTGTATACCTAACCCTGAATTGTACTCCACATCTTTAAAATAAAATTAAAAAATAAACCTAGACCCAGACTTTACATCCATCACAAAAATTAGCTCAAAATGAACAGACCTAATGCAAAATGCAAAATTCCTAGAGGATAACACAGGAGAAAACATAGACAACTTTAGTATGGTGATAACTTATTAGATATAGCACCAGAGCAGGATTTGTGAAAGATATAATTGGTCAGTTGCACTTCTTTAAAATTAAAATTTTATTTAAAAAAATAAAAATTTCTGTGCCATAAAAGACAAAATGTCAAGAAAATGAGAAGACGAGCCACAGACTGGTAGAAAATATTTGCAAAAGACACATTTGACAATTAAAATTCAACAGTAAGAAAATGAACAATCCAACTTAAAAATGAGCAAAAGACTTGAACAAAACATCACCAAAGAAGATATACAGATGTCAGGTAAGCATATTGAAAGATGCTTATATTTATGAAGACATCATATGTCATTAGGGAACTGCAAACTAAAACAACAATGAGCTACTACTATATATCTACTAGATTGGCAGGAATCCAGAGCACTGACAACACCAAATGCTGATGAGAATGTGGAGCAACAGGAACTCTCATTCATTGTTGATGAGAGTGCAAAATGGAACTGTCACACTGGAAGACATCTTGGCAATTTTTTACAAAACTAAACGTACTCTAAATAATCCAGCAGTCATGCTCATTGGTATCTACCTAGATGAACTGAAAACTTATGTTCACATAAAAAACCTGTACAAGAGCCAGGCATGATGGCATGGGCCAGCAGCCCTAGCTGCTCAGAATGCTGCAGCAGAAAGATTGCCTGAGCCCGGGAGATCAAGGCTGCAGTGAACTGTGACTGTGCCACTGCACCCCAGCCTGGGCGATAGAGTGAGACCCCAACTCAAGAAAAAACTGCACATGAATATTTATAGCAGCTTTATAATTGCAAAAACTTGGAAGAAACCAAAATGTCCTTCAATAGGTTAATGGGTAAATAGTCTGTGGTACATCAGACGGTGGAATATTATTCAGCACTGAAAAAAAGAGATATCAAGCTATAAATACGCATGGAGGAAACTTAAATGCTAAGTGAATTGCTAAGTAAATTACTAAGTGAAAGAGGCAACCTAAAAAGGCGGTATACTATATGATTTCAACTATATGACATTCTGGATAACGTAAAAGTTTGAAAACAGTAAAAAGATTAATAGTTTCCAGGGGTTAGGGAAGGTGGAAGAATTAATAGACAGAATACAGAGGATTTTAGAGAAGTGAAAATATTCAGTAAATACTACAATGGCAGATATATATATATATATCAAAGCTCATAGAACATCCAGTACTAAGAGTGATCCCTAATGTAAACTGTAGACTTTGGGTGATAATTATGTGTCAGTGTAGGTTCATGAATTGTAACAAAGGTTACAGTGAAGGATGTGATGGCAAGAAAAGTTTGGGGTGAATCAAGGGTCTATAGAAACTCTCTTACTTTTACTTGGTTTCCACTTAGTTTTTCTGTGGACCTAAAACTGTTCTTAAAAAGTCCATAAGGCTGGGCTTAGTGGCTTACACCTATAATCCCGGCACTTTGGAAGGCTGAGGTGAGAGGATTGCCTGAGCCCACGGGTTTGAGACCAGTCCAGGCAACCTGGCGAGACCTCATCTCTACAATAAGTCAAAAAATTAGCTGGGTGTAGTGGCTCATACCTGTAGTTTCAGCAACTTGAAAGACTGAGGTGGGAAGGATCACCTGAGCCCAGCAGATCGAGGCTGCGGTGGCCATGAGCATGCCACTGCACTCCAGCCTGGGCAACAGGGTGAGACTCCAACACACAAACACACACACACGCGCGCGCACACACACACACACACGCACACACACACGCAAAGTTAACAAACTGCTGGGGGGTGGGGCACACCTCATCAACAAGGGTACCCACATAATGAACATTTGCATACTAACCCTGAATTGTACCCCACATATTTGAAATTTTAAAATTTTTTTTAAAGTTAACAAATATGAGCCAACATAAACCCTTAAAGGAATCTTTTAAGGAAACCAAAAAGCCTCCTCAATATGAACATCCAATGAAAGCATACTCAGCAAGCCATGTATCTTGATGGCCAGAAAGTTGCATTAAGGGAAATATGCACCCCAAATTATTTTTCAAGGTATGGTTTTTCTCAAGTTCTGAATATTGTTTAAACTAGAGGGAAAACGACACTTTGAATTGATTTAACCTGTTTAGAAGAAGGATTATCTTGGCTCGGTTTGCAGGAGGCTTCCAGGTAATGCTCTTGCCTCTGAACTTGAGGTAACAGCCAAAGTTGAGACAGGCACAAAAGTTGTATCTTTGCATAGTTCATCAAACCTTTTCTTGCTCCAACGCTCTCTGAGAAGAAAGGTCACTCATTTTAGAGTTCTATGTTTTCTACTGGAACTCTGGCTACATTTCATGCCAGAAATACACCATCGTATCTAGAAAAACTTTCTAAATTTATGGTGTCAGATTCATGGAAATACATTAGGCCACTTCTGCATTTGAGGACCTAGATTATAATGTGAGGAAACTATCCTGCCTATCTTGTGTCTGCAAGGGTGAAGCTTTGAAAGGCAATGAGAGGACAGAATTTTAGAGTTGGAAGAGTCGAGTGTTGATCCTGGTTCTGTTCCCAGGACTGCTGTGGTGCTGATCCGCATTTGCTTCCTATCAGCACTGGTAAGAGTTGCCCTATGTACCTCACAAAATTATTGTGAAGATGAGGTAATAAAAATAAAAATAAGCCGGGCTCGGTGGCTCAGCCTGTAATCCCGCGCCTTTGGGAGGCCGAGGTGAGTGGATTGCCCGAGCCTGCGGGTTCGAGACCCGCCTGGGCAGCGAGACCTCATCTCTACAATAAATCAAAAAATCAGCCGGGCGTGGTAGCGCGTGCTTGTAATTCCGGCTACTCGGAAGGCGGAGGCGGAAGGATCGCCGGAGCCCAGCAGGTCGAGGCTGCGGTGGCCGGGAGCGGCCACTACACTCCAGTCTGGGCGACAGAGTGAGACTCCAACTCAAAAAAATAAATAAATAAAAATACACTGAGAAAACACAAAGGTAGTACAAACATGTCACACCTAAGTTTATGCAGGATGGCCCGACACAAAATAATGATATAGGTGACATTTGCCTGAGCATGTCTACTTTCTTCGTAGTATCTCTTTGAGAGACAGCCCTCTTTGGTCAAATAGCACAGAACCCTTCCCAATCATATTCTCCTTCTCTCCTGCTATTGTTTTACTCATCACTCCATGACTACGGAATCCAATTCATTCCTTCAAGGCAGAACCCTGAAGATTTCCAACTCTCTGTGGAAACCATTAGCCAGATGACCATCTCATGTCCTTATAGTAATGGAAAAGGCAAAAGAAGACATTCCTTCTCACACTCTTTCAGTGATCCCATATTGAAAATTTTTTATAGTGTTCCCAATTTTGTCATGTATCCCAAAGGGGCAATTATAAGGGTAAAATACTTCAGTTCAAAAAGTTTAAAGTAATGACAACATGGTGACAAGATGAGGGTGGCACTTTAGAAGAGCCAATGCCTAACAAGTGTCTCAATTCATTCTACAGAAATGTTTTGTCCACTCTGCCATCTTACTACCCCGATCCTGTAGTTACACCATGAAAAGAACTTTTCAGAACCACATGAGAATCCCTAGAGCAGACTCAAAGCCAGGAACTGCCTTCTCACATATCCTCTTTGAGGCCAGGGGCCCCGGGTGTGCCAGAACAGCAGTGTGAAAGAGTTGTTTCCTTCACGGAGACAAAGTGATTTGTCCCATGTGTCCCATAGACTGCTTACAAGGACAGGAGGTACTCTCCACATTCTTACACACTTGCATTAGTCTTCTCCTTCATTACTCTCCAGAGAACCAATCACATGTTAGGACTTTAAGACTAGAAGAAATGTGGAGAGCATCTCATTCAAATTTGAGACTGAATCTCAACAGAAGTTGAACGACTTGCCCAAGACCACACAGCTCCTCAACGGCAAAAGAAACAGCAATTTTCTGTGATATGAGCTTTGATTTGGGTGAATTAAGAAAGCACTACAATCATTATTATCTTGATTGCTAAGATTCATTACACATTTACTACAATATTTCATGGAATCTAAGACCCATTAATCAAAAAGCTCAACATTATTTTGTGAACCATTAAGAGAGAAAGAAAATGCTACTAGTTAATCATGACATCACTGATGGTAAGATTTCAAAGATGTTAAGTGTGAGTCTCAGAGTCATTGAAAAATAGCACATACCAAGCACTCTAAGTACCTAGTTGTATTTAATTTTTACACAAACTTCTGAGGCAGGTGCTATTTATTTGACTCATTTATTTCAGATGAGGAAATGAAAGCTTAAATTTTTCCCCGGTGACAGAGCACAGTCAACTCCATCATGCCTATCTATCTCCAGGGTCTGAACCTGTAACCACCATGCCTCTTGGAAGTATCTTGGAACAGAACAAAAAACAAAATTCATGGAACAGGATCCAAGTCTGTCTCAAATATGTCAAATCTTTCACAACAACAAGTGCAATGATCTTTGTTCCCCATCATAAATTATAGCAAGAATGCACTTCTCTTTGCTTATGTCCTATATGTGTGAGCAAATTCCAGCATACAGAACTTAATTCAAATTGACCTACTGCCTTCCTCTTAAAACAAGTATAATATTCAGAGAAAAGCAAATTTTCTGGGACTTAGAGGTTTATTGTTTTATTTGCTCCGCTTTTTTATGTTTACACCTCTTTATAATAAAGTTTGTTTGTTTATTTTTAATCAGGCATGGTGGCATGCTCCTGGTAGTACCAACTACCCAGGAGGCTGAGATGTAAGGATCACTTGAGTCCAGCCCAGGCATCATAGTGAGACGCCTTTTCTAAAAATAAAATAAATAAGTGATAATGTTATATGGTAATAGCGTTTATTAAACATTTGCTGTTTACCAAAGCACTAATCTTTGTGCATTATGATCATATACCTAAAAAATGGCCCAGTCCTAAAGTGCATCTGCAAGGCACTATGCATTCACAGTAGACAGAGTAGGTTACTCCTTCTGAGGCTTCATAGAAGGAAAACTTTGATCAAAGTCTTGAGGGGAAATAAGTGGCTCAGTATTAAGATGAGATGAGAAATAAAACTACATGTACAAAGACACAAAGTAGGAGTCTTTAGAGAAAGACTTTAAGAAACAAGTAGCAATTCCTAAGCCATATTCCACACATATTCCACTCATGACGGAAGGCCAGTGTTACTCCGAGTACTTCACCTTTTTAATCCTTGAACTCTCTTGAGCTCTCTTGAGACTCAGAACTGACTCATTTGTATTCACACAGAATGAGCACGTTGTCCTATCCACATTTGGAGTGGTTTTCTGGGAAAACTGTGTATGCATGTCTTCACAAACCTGCTCAGAAAGCAAATGAATCAGACCTCGTGGAATTTCTTTCCCTCTCAGCAGTCAGGGAGAGCTTGGGGCTTCACATGTCTATCACAGACAAACTGCTCCCTCAAAAAAATGTTTTGTGGTTTAGCATTTTAATAAGGGCTAAACATTTTTAATTATTGTGCTTTTTAAAAAAAAATGGGGGGGAGTCTGATTACTGCTAAAACAGTAGAATCTAGATTTTTCCACAGGAATGAGAAAATGATTGAGCTGAGGTCCATTCAGCCTGGAGTTCACATGCTGAGGCCTCTCTCAGGTGGCTGAACCCTGACTGGCAGCAGACCGGACAGCTGAGCAGGTAGCAGGGCAGAGACGGGAAAGGGAATGAAACAGGGAGGGAAGGAGAAAGGAGAACGAAGATGGTGAAACTGGACTCAGGAAAGAGTGACTATGCACTGAAATCGACAGATCGGCAGTCCCTTATGATGGCTAAAGAATTAAAGAACAAAGGTCAGTTGAAAAATTAATGCTGCAAGGGTCCCTGCATAATCAACATTTGTATACCTAACCCTGAATTGTACTCCACATCTTTATAATAAAAATCCAATAAATAAGAAAAAATAATGCTGAATTCTCCAAATGAATGCTCAGTTCATAGAAACCTGGACACAACCTCCCTAAAAATATTTTTTTAAATATTACATTGAAACAGTGCTGAATGAATCATGTTATTTTCAGGACATTTGACTTTATTTTTCACAGGTGTTCATAATTCTCTCCCCAAATCACTTTCCCCACCCCACCCCACCCGCCACCCGTCTCCACCTCCACACATCACCATGGTAATAACTTAGGGAAGTCAAGCAGTCAACAGGTACATCTAAAATACAAAGTTGATGAGAAGGGTGGAGTTTGCAAATGGAAGTAAACTCATTAGTCAAAAGCAGAGAAGAAGAAAACTCAGCCAATAGTTCATTAGAGTAGAGAAGGTCTTTCTCTTTTTTTTGAGTTGGAGTCTCACTTTGTTGTCCAGGTTGGAGTGCAGTGGCACACTCACGGCCACCGCAGCCTCACCCTGCTGGGCTCAGGCGATCCTTCTGCCTCAGCCGTCCAAGTAGGTGGAACCCCAGGTGTGCACCACCATGCCCAGTTAATTTTTTAACGATGTCTCTCCATGTTGCCCAGACTGGTCTTGAACCCATGGGCTCAGTCAATCCTCTCACCTCCACCTCCCAAAATACTAGGATAATATCCTTGTCAAGAAGGCACTAATATAGAAATTGATTTCAAATTCTTGCATGTCATAATATATCATATCCTGCATATTTTCAGTAGTTCCTTTGATTTATCTGTCTACACTTGGTTTGTGTATTTCTTCATTGTCTGAACTCCTGATGGAAGTCTACAAACCATGGAGTATAGGGGCACTTTTTTTTCCCTCTAGACTGATAAAGTTTCCCTCTAGGCTGGAGTCGCTGTAGTTTTTAAATGTTCCAGATATACATTCCTTCAGACTCAGAAACTAGATCTTCACTCTTAGACTTTGAGAAATGTTTGCTCCTCTGGAGAATCTGTTTTGCAGCTTTGTCCCACTCAGTCCACGAGTAGGCTAATGAGCACATGAGAAGCCGCCCATGACGAACTGGCACTTCCCATTCAATCTGGTTCATTTATTTCTTTTGTTCACTCATTACTCCTAAAACCATCATCCCCAGCTCCTTGCTGCAAAAATCGCTGAGTCATGAGAGTTAAGTCATACAATGTTGGAAGTTGGATTCTTCTGGCTTCCTAGGTGTGTCTGCTTGCAGACACAGCATTAAAGAAAGTTTAACCACATGCCACGTCTCTGACCTCCTACTCCCAGGTTGTGAGCCCTCCAGATTTGCCCAGCTCTAATCTGACAACCAAACTTGTTTTCCCAGGCACTTCTGAATGAGGAGACCTAGGGAGGAAGAGAAAGAAAAAGTCTGCATGCACAGGCGCACAAACACAAAATCCAGCTTCCACAGAGGCTAGCAGCCTGTGCACAGTGGGGACCAAGAGATACAAGGCCGCCCATGTAACAGATGCAAGTTTCCTGTGCTCCAGTTCAGCTGGGACCGCAGACTGGAAAGCAGAAATAAATCACATGGAACTTGCTGTCATCTCTCTACCTTCTTGCTAAACCCTTCGACGCTGCCGCTTGACTGGCTGGAATCGCTGTAGTTTTTAAATGAAGGCTGGAAACTGGAATTGGCAGCACTGCCTAATTTTTAGCTAATACCTCTGTGGGTTCTGCGTTCGCATCTGGCCAGTGCCATCATGCTGGGTATGATTATAATAGGCTGCTGCTCTTTCCCAAGCAGGAAGCTGGAGTCCTGTAACCGACAGCCTAAACAGAGGCTTGTTCCAAACACAACAGCACATCACAGCCAGGGAAGGGTCTGCGGTGCGGGACTTCTCCCAAGGCATAAAAAAAAGAGAGAGAGAGAGAAATGTGTTAACTGTGCTAACAGTGCCAAGTAATATGCTTCGTTAAAAATTTAATCACCTACAAGTGCAAAACAAGTGCAAAGCAATCATGTTGTAATTAGCACAGCAATTAACACCTCCCTTTTCGATAGCACATGCATCCTAGGAAGGGCAGGATTGCAAGTGTTTATGCTGCTGACGGGCTTGGTTCCTATAGAGAGGGAAAAAATTGCTTAAAGATAATTTTTTGGTTTCTGGCATTTGGGCTGTTGTATGTTCATGAAACCCCAGAACCAGCTGCCATCTTGGTTTTGTGTGAAAGTTGTTCGGCTCTGTGGTGAAACTAACCAACTTCCCCATTTTGTGTGTTTGCTAAAGCTTCTTGCTAGCATTACTTTCCCCTTTTCTGACATTAAAATATATGTAAGTCAGCATCAGGACCAAATTTGTCAGGCACAGCAACACAATTTGGCTGCTAAATGGTGCTTCCTATCAAAGGAAAAAAAAAATTGACTTCCCCAGTCCTTTATCAGAAACAAACAATACTCAATACCAGAATAAATAACTATTGGAAAAACTGCCCAAAGTATTTATTTCAAAAAAATAAATTAAATTAAATTAAATTAAAGTATTTCTTCTATCACTTCAAAAAACTTAGGTCTCTTCTATGCTAGAAAAACCAGGCTTAGGGACTAAGCATCAGTTCTTTAAGGAAGTTAGGGAGGGAAGGAATGTGGATAGTCTATCCTTCTATACCAGCCCAGATCAAGCCCAAGTCCAATGACTAGTCTAGATAGAATGTGGCACCACAGCTGTGTAGTATTGTCTGGGAAGCACTTTTTCTAGCAAGTCCTGCCTACTAACCTGAAATATGGGTATCCCAGAGCGCATCTCAATACATAGATATTTGTGGGCAAAACAACTGGGATGATAGAGCAAGTAGTCTTCACTTCCCCATTGGAGAAAGAGCATTAAGGTGTCTTTAACTTTCCAGTCTATCTCATGCTTCTACCCTCAACAGATGAAAACATGTCCGAGGATACAGTCTGAGATGGCACTGATTGGAAATTCATCCAAGTTCCCAAAGTCCTTGGCACGGTTTTAGAAATGACTCACTATGAGAATGGAACCTAGCTAAAAGAAATAAATCAAAAAAACTTACAAAACATCCAAGGATTTAAGAACTTTAAAAAAAAAAACTATGAAGGAAAAGCAAATTAAATCTTCAAAATGAATTTTCTTTCTTCTCATTGGCCATTGATAATGGAATGAATGTGTTCTAAGGAGCAGAAGAAACATTTGGAGTGTGATGTCTGAGTAACACAAAAGCAATTGCCTGAGTTTCACATTTCTGTATTTGACTTTGTAACAACATTGCTGAGAAATGAGCAATGGAAAGCAAGAGTCCATAAGAACTGGCTCTACAGAAAGTGAGGCCATTCATAGAAGCTATTCACTTTCCTAGTTTGCTGCTTCATTTTCCCAGCAATTCTTTTGTTCAAGCTTAGAAACCTATCTCAAAAAGCTAAGAAAAGAAACCTCGGTGAGATAGAAGACACACTTTATAAGTGGGGCAAACTGTAATGAAAAAATCACACTGGAAAGCTCAGCAGGCAGTAAAATGAAACCCCTGTCTCAAATACAAAGAGGACAAATGTCCCATTATGCTAAAAAGCCTCAAATTAAGTGTTTTGAGCTACTTGGAATAGACAGTTCTCATAGTTGCAGTTTGTATTCATTCTTACAAAAAGTCTTTTGAGACCAATGTTTTTTAAACATTGCTATCATTTGTAAAATGGATTAAAAATGTCTACAGAATTATAGCATTTAGACAAAGACCCAGAAGATATATTCCTGCCTTTGCACTTATTCTAATAAATATTTGGTCTTTTCTACTCAGTGTTTATTTTCTCCCTCATCAGAAAGATTTAAAAGTATGTCAGAAAGTTTAAATGCAAGTCGTTGTGCAATTTTAGTAATCTTATTATCTCACATACTTGCTAATTCATTTGTTCATCTCATAAGGAATACTTACTCTGTACCATGAATTTATATAGGACCAGGCACTCTTCAAAGTACACAAACTGACTAACAGCAACAGCAAATGAGAGCCCCAAAGCTCTAAGCTCCACGAGAAGCTTTATTTTTAAAACCATGCCTCTATTCCTCCTAACATGCCTTAGAAGTCTGTAAAATGAGTGAATGAATCAATCAGTCAATGATCAACCAACACTACCCTAAGCTGACAGTCTAAAAGAAAAGTCAGTATAAGAATATATCTAATACAAATTCTAAATTGATGAGTACCCTAAGAAAGAGACACATCAAGTGCCAGAGGAGAATGGATAGATACTTCCATTTTAAGTGCTGGAGGAAGAGGATAGAGTTGGAATAACAAAAACAGTATTTCAATTTAGCAGGCGCATGGTGTCCCTTTGTGGGAACAATGTTAAAGCAATGGTGGAAAGGTAGGTGGAGGCAGATCACAGAAGCCTTGAATGCCTTTTAAAAAAAAATAATAATTAGGTTCAGAAAGAGAAGCCAGTAAGGAGAGATTAATCTGGTTACAACGTGTAAAATGGATTAGACTGAAAATAGGTTGACAGTAGGAAGATCAATTAGGGAGCTATTGGGATAGTTCAAGCAAACATTAAATGTTACCAGAGCTGGGTAAAGACAGTATGAATGAAAAGGGAGGAAAAGTCAGAAATCGGTGAATTTCTAGCAAAAGTTGACAAATGAGAGCCAGACCAAGTCAAAAAACACACTGAGGTTTCAGTGCTTGGTGGCGGGGAAGGTACTGATTCCACTTTAAAAAAAAAAAAAAAAAAAAAACTGGGAACACAGAAATGAGCATTTGGGGAAGATAAGATGAAAATTTTTATTTTGGATGTGCTACTTTTAAAGGGATGGCTTGATATTTGGCGACAAATGAAAGGCATCTGGAAATATCATGCTAAGACTCAAAAAAGAAGACAAAATGGAGGTAAAAACAAAAATTTAGAGTCTATTTTGAATTCTTATCCAACATGAAGTTTTCGGCTGGGCTCGGTGGCTCAGCCTGTCATTCCAGCATTTTGGGCAGCCGAGGAGAGTGGATTGCCCAAGTCAGCAGACTCAAGACCATCCAGGACAACGTGGCAAGCCCTCATCTCTACAATAAATCAAAAATTAACTGGGTGTGGTAGCGCGCACCTATAGTTCCAGCTACTTGGAAGGCTGAGGCAGAAGGATCACCAGAGCCCAGCAGGTCAACAATGAGGTGGCAGTGAGTGTGCCACTGCACTCCAGTCTGGGTGATGAAGTGAGACTCTAACTCAAAAAAAAAAAAATTAGGTTTTGGATAAGAAACTTTATTTCTCCTGCCATGAAATTGAATAAGGCAGAAAAGAAAAATGAGGCTATAACCCTGAAGCCTAGCTAAATGTAGAAGGAAGACAGAAAGTCAGAAAGGGAAGTAGATAATTCAGAGCCGTGAAATCCAAGAAGAAGAGAATTTCCAAAAGCTTATGGTGCCAAATGCTGCTAAGAGATGAAAGTAGATGTGAACTGAGAAAAGGCCATTGGATCTGACTACCAAGAAGTGATTGGTGACCTTTGAGAATGTGATTTCAATAGACTGGTGAAGTCAACAGACTGACTGCAGGGAATTAAGGGTGAAGAGAATGGTAAATCAGTGGAAGCAGAGAATACAGATAATGCTTTCAGGAAGACTGGCATTTGGGGGAAAGAAAAAAATAGAAGACTATCTTAGGAAAGAATAGGTCAAAGGTCAGTTTCTTTAAGACAAACGTGCCTCAAACTGAAAGAGGGTATTTATCAAATAAGACTGAAGATACAAATAGGAAGGGATAATTGGTGGAGCAAGTTTTCAGAGTAAACAAGAGGAAATGCGATGGCCTGGGAAGCACAAGGGGCAACTATAATCCCAGAGAACGAACATAGAATTTCTTCTGCTGAGGCAGTAGGAAATGAAGACACACTTAATGAAGAGAATACTAAAGTGAAAAATGAAAAAGTTTAAAGCACTTGACATTCTCCTTAAAACAGGAGGAGCCAATTAGAACTTCTACTTCAGGAAAAATAAAGAAGTAGACATACTTTTTCCTATTCTTCCTGCTAAGTACAACTAAAGACCCTGGGCATGATATATAAAACAAGCATAAGTAGACTCTGAAAGATGGAGAGGAGAAAGCAGAATAGCTAGAAACTTCAGGCCCTCCGCAATGATATGGTGTTGAGTTCCATGAGTTTTCTTTTTGCCTCATATATCCCAGATTTGGAGCAAAAAGGCAACCCAGAAATTCCAACAATCACAGACAAATAAAAAACCTTGAACACCAAGAAAGAAGCAGTCTAACAAGACAGAAAAATTTTCAGACAGCAAACATTCTACTCCAGTGAAACACTGCAACATATCTAAAACCCTACCACACCCACACCAGCAAAAACCAAGTGGAAGGCTAGACTTTCACCCTCACAAGTCTTTATCAAGGTGCCCAAACATGCCCACAAGGATGGTAGGCCTCAGAGAAGGCCAAATACAGAGCTGGAACTTTTCATCCCCAGCAAGAGGTGCTGTCAGCAGAGACCACAAAAGCAACAGTAATAAGGCACTGTTATGCTCCTAGTTATATAGCTATCAGTGAAGGCTGGTGGGAAGCTGAAACTCCTAGTCTCTCAGCACTAATGAGGACCCCTGAACTTCCACCCTTATCTGGCAGTAATGAGGAATTACTCCCTCTTCCGCTGTCATGAAGTGTCAGGAGAAGCCAGTTAAAACAGAAGGTTTAAGTAAGATTCAGAGTCTCATACCATAATATAAAAAATGTCCAGGTTTCAACTGAAAATCACTCATCATACCACGAACTAGGAAGATTTCACACTGAATTTCGAAAAAGATCCTCAATAGTTATCAACATCAAGGTGACAGAGATGTTAGAATTACCTGACAAAGATTTTAAAGTAGCCATCATAAAAATGTCCTAATAAGCAATTACAACATACTTTGAACAGATGAAAATGTAGAAAATCTCAGATGAGAATAGAAATGCTCGGCCAAACAAACAGAAAATATAAAGAAAACCAATAGGGAAGTTTTAGAACTGAAAACATAATAACCCAAATAGAAAACTCATTGCATCAACTCAATAACAAAAAGAAGGGAACAAAGGAAAGAATCCAAGAACTGAAATAGAATAACAGAAATGACTCAAACTGAACAACAGAAAGAAACTTAACTGGAAAAAAAGGTAAACAGAAAAATAAAAGAACTGTGGGACTGTAACCAAAGATTAAACATTTGTGTCATGAGAGTTTCAGAAGAAAAGGAGAAAGAGGACAGAGCTGAAAATGAAATAATGCCTAAAAACTTCCCAACTTTGGCAAAAGACATAAACATATAAGAAGCAGAGTGAACCTAAACAGGATGAACCAAACAAAATTCACACCAAGACCTCTCAAAGTCAAACTTCAGAAAACTAAAAATAATAAAAATTCTTGAGAATACAAGAGAGAAATGACATCTTACCTATAGGCAGACAAACAATTCAAAGACAGCATATTTCTCATCAGAAATCTGTTGTGCCAGAAGGTAGTGACATAATATTTTTAAAGTGCTGAAAGATACTGATAAGTAGCAATCAGTTTCAATAAGTTGTCAATAAGAAACTGACATTTTTAAAGTGCTGAAAGATACTGATAGGTAGCAATCAGTTTCAATAAGTTGTCAATAAGAAACTGATAGCTAGCAAAAACATGTCCCTCAGAAGTGAAAAAGAAATCAAGTAATTATCAGAAGAAAGAAAACTAAGACAATTTGTCACCAGAGACTTATCTTAACAGAAATGGCTAAGGAAGTTTTCTAAGCAGAAAGGAAACAAGTAAACAAGAAGAAAGAGCCCAGTAAGACAAAGCCTGTCAAAGTAGATTTAAAACATTACCCAACTATATACTGTCTACAAGAAACTCACTGCAAATATAGCAATATAGACAGTTGAAAGCAAAGATGGAGATATTACATGCGAACACTAATCAAAAGAAAGCAGAAGTGACTATATTCATGCCAGATAAAGTAAACTTGACAGCAAAATATATGTATATGTATATATATGACAAAGGAAATTATATAATGATAAAAAAGAGTCAATCTACTAAGAAGACATAAGTGCACATGTACCAAACAGTTGTAATATATGTGAAGTAAAAACTGATAAAACCGAAGAGAGAAGGAGACAAATCCACAAGTGTAGCTGGATACGTCAACATCTTCTCTCAACAATTAATAGGACAACTAGACAAAAAATCAGCAAAGATATAGAAAACTCATTAACACCCTTAGACAACAGGATCTAATCAACACTGATAGAACACTGCACCCAACAACAGCAGAATACATATTATTTTCAAGTGCCCACAGAACATACACCAAGCTAGGTTATATCCTAGCCCACAAAACATGCCTCAACAGATTTTAAAGAGTTGAAATCATACAGCATGCATTCTCTGCATAATGTAATCAAACTGAAAATCAATAAATGTAAGATAACAGAAAAATCTCCAAACACTTAGAAACTAAACAGCACACTTCTGAATAATCCTTGAGTCAAAAAGGATGTCTTGAGAATGTTAAGAAACTTAAAATACATTGAACTGAGTGAAAATAGAAATATATCAAATTTGTGGAATATAGTTAAAGCTGTACTGAAAAGGAAATTTGTAGCATTAAAAGCATACATTTGAAAAGAGAAAGTCTCAAGTGAATTTTCTAAGCTTCCACTTCAAAATTTTTGAAAAATACAATATAAACCCAAAGCAAGAACAAAATAAAGGTAAGAGCAGAAATCAGTTGTTGCTGAAAACAACAGAAAAAAATTGATAAAATAGAGAGTGATTCTTTGAAGAGATTGATAAAGCTGACAAAATTTTAGCAAGACCAACAAAAAAAGAAAGAAAAGAGACACAAATTACCATAACTAGGAATGAAATAGGGGATATCACTGTAGACTGAGAAAGTCTCTCTTCCTTGATCCAACCCTAATCAGGACTCTACAAACTCTCTTTTCAACTAGTTCCTAACTTTTGGAATTCAGTGTTCATCTCTGTTTAGTACTGTTTTAGCAAGAATCTAGCTGGGTCAGTTTAGTAAAATTCCCCACTCAAAACAACTAATCAAATTCTTTATCCCCTACCCTCAATATCTTATCACTCTTTCCTGCCTTTAGCAATTTCCTGTCAGGTCAGTTTAACAAGACTTTCCCTTACCCTTATGCTTCCTAGTAATTTTCCATCTACTGACCCTCACCCAGCTCCTTGGGCCATAAATCTACATCCGTCCTGTTGTATTGAGTTGAACCTGATCTCTCTTTCTTACTACAAAACCCCATTGTAGTAAACCCCTTGAATAGTCTTCCTTACAGTTATTTAACAAGTGTGAAGAATAATTTTTTCTTGACAAGACCTTATGGACAACCAAAGTATAAGAAGGGAATACCTCCAACAACTTTACACACATAAATTCAAAAATTCAAAAAAAAAAAACAAAAACCCTTTAAAAATAGTTAGAAAATAAAATTTAGCAACGCAAAAGAGAATTATATATTATGACCAAGTTTATTCCAGAGATGTAAGATTGAATCAATATTTGGAAATCAGTTTAATTCACCATATTAACTGGCTAAAGAAAATAAATCATTTTATCATGTATATAATGCAGAAAATGTACTTGACAAAACTAAACTCTCTAAAAAATGGGAATAGAGTAGAACTTTCTCAAATTAGTAAAGAGCATATACTTTTAAAAAAATCCTACAGTTAACATCTACTTAATGATGAAAGGCAGTGCTTTCCTCTTAAAAGCTGAAACAAAGCAAAAATGCCTATTTTCATCTTTTTTTTTTTTTTTTTTGAGTTGGAGTCTCACTCTGTCGCCCAGACTGGAGTGCAGTGGCTGCTCCCGGCCACCGCAGCCTCGACCTGCTGGGCTCCGGCGATCCTTCTGCCTCAGCCTTTCAAGTAGCTGGAACTACAGGTGCGCACTACCACGCCCGGCTGATTTTTGATTTATTGTAGAGATGAGGTCTCACCAAGTTGCCTAGGCGGGTCTCGAACCCGCGGGCTCAGGCAATCCACTCACCTCAGCCTCCCAAAGGCTCAGGATTACAGGCTGAGCCACCAAGCCCAGCTTATTTTCATCATTCTTATTCAACATAGTGCTAAATATTCTAGCCAGTGCAATAAGGCAAGAAAAGTAAATAAAGACATACATACCAGAAGAAATAAATAAAACTACAGAATAAAACTTGCAAAAGACATGATTGTCTACAAAGAAAATCCTAAGGAATCTATAAAATTATCAGAGAACTAATAAGTAATCTAGATCCGGAATAGTAGATAAACATACTTAATCAATCATATTTCTACATAGTAGTAATGAACACATGGACATCGAAATTAAAAATACATTTACAATTGCTCAAAAAATAAAATAAAAAATACTTAGGTATAAATCTAACACAACATGTACAGGACTTGTATGCTGGAAACTACAAAACACTGATTAAAAGAATCAAAGAAGACATAAATAAGATGTATGTTCTTCATAAATTGGAATCCTCAATGTAACAAAGATGTCAATTCTCCTCAAATTGATACACAAACAAGTTTATGTTTGTTTCCTAAGGCTATTATAACAAATTACTACAAACTGAGCGGTTTAAAACAAGAAAAAATTTTCTCTCATAGTTCTGGAGGCCAGAAGTTTGAAATAAAGAGGTCAGCAGGATTGGCTCTTTCTGGAGTCTCTGAGAGAGAATCTGTTCCATGCCTCTCTCCTAGCTTCTAGTGGCTTCCAGAAATCCTTGGCATTTCTTGGGTTGTAGCAGTGTATCTCCAATCTGTGCCTCTATTCTCAGATGGCCTTCATCCTTGTGTCTCTGTGTCCCCTTCATATAAAGACACCAGTTATTGGATTTAGGTTCAACTCTAATCCAATATGACCTCATATTAAGTTAATTAAATATATCTACAAAGAAGCTATTTCCAAATCAAATCACAGTCTGATGTTTGGGTGGACATGAATTTTGGGAGGACATTATTCAATCCACTACAAAGTTTAACCCAATTTCTACCAAAATCCCAGCAAGATTTTTGGTAGCTATAGACAAGATTATGATAAAATTTATATGTAAAGGCTTTAGAATAATCTAAATAATTTTGAAAAAGAACAATGAAGTCAGATAATCATTCTGTCCAATTTCAAAACTTACATAGTTACAATAGTCAGCACTGTGTAGTATTGGTGAAGGGAAGAGTGGAACAGAACAGAGAACCTAGAAATAGACACAAGTGATTTGTGTCCAGGATACAAAAGTAACTCTGTGAAAGAAGGATAGTCTTTTCAATAAACAGTGTTGGAGCAAGTGGCCATATATAGGGATAAAAACAAACCTCAACCTAACCCTCACATCTTATACTGAAATTAACTTGAAATGGATAAATGGATTATAGGCTTAAATGTAAAACATCAAACTATAAAACTTTTAGAAAAAAAAAACACAAAAAAGTCTTCAGGAGTTAAGGTTAGACAAAGAGTTCTTAGGTTTGACACCAAAAGTATAATCTATAAAAAGGAAACAAATAATTAACTGAAGTTTTTCAAAATTAAAACTTGTGTTCTATAAAAGATCCTGTTAAGAGAATAAAACAACATGCTACAGACTGGAAGAAAATATTTGCAAGCCACATATCTGGCAGAAGCCTAGTATCTAGAATAATTTTTTAAAACTCTCAAAACTCAACATTTTTTTAAAAATCCAATTAGAAAATGGGCAAAAGATATGCAGAGACATTTCACTGAAGAGAATATACAGATGGCAAATAACACCATCATTAGCAATTAGGGAAATGCAATTTAAAACAATAATGAGATATCATTATACACCTATTAAAATGGCTAAGATAAAAAATAGTGACAACACCAAATACTGGTGAAGATGTGGAGAAACTGGATCATTCATGCCTTGCTAGTGGGAGTGTAAAATAGTGCCAGCCTCTCTGGAAAGCAGTTTGGCAGTTATTTTAAATATGCAAATACATTCCATTGAACTCTGATCATTTATCCCAGAGAAATAAAGAAAAAAAAAACTATACACAAATGTTTCGAGCAAATAAATTTGCTGTAAAATGCCCCCAAACTGGAAAAAACCCAGATGTCTTTCAACAGATTAACAATTAAAGAAACTGTAGCAAATCCATATTATGGACTACTACTTATATATATTCACATATCTGTAAATATGAGCCTGTGTCTTGCTACATGTAACAATCGCCAAAGGATTATGCTAAGAGAAAAAAAAATACCTAAAGATTATCTACTCTATGATCCAATTATAATCTTGGCAAAACTATGCAAATGAAGAATAGTTTGGCGCACTCCAGGGATTAGAAAAGGCAGGAAGAAGGTCTGATTTTAAAAAGGCCAGCATGAGGGATCCTTCTGGTGATACAAATGCTCTGTATCTTGACTATATCAACATCAACATTCCAATTGTGATTCTATTCTACAATTTTACAAGATGTTGCCATTTGTGGAAGCTGTGTAAAGAGCACATGGGATCTTGGTATTATTTCATACAACTGCATGTAAGTTTACAATTACCCTAAAATAAGTTTAATTTTAAGACATAAGAACTATGACTGCTATGCAATAAGTGATATTATGAGTGCTTGTTAAGTAAAATTAATTGTTAAGTTAAAAAAATAAGACAGGAGAAGGCACTGGCATGAGCTCCGAGCGGAAAGTCTTTGAACAGGTGCTGTATGAGAAGGGAGAAAAAAAAACCCTCAATTTATTTATTTAAAAATTGTGTATTTACTCTTACATGTTTAAACTTCAGTCACTTTCAAAGTGTTCTCAATTTGGTGCAATACACCTATCAAGGTGTCTTTTTCCACTGCTCAAAACAGTTTTTGAACTCACCGATTTTGTTGCCTTTTAGTGCTTCTGACATTTTTCATTTCACCTCTTCCATATCGGCAAAACATTTCCCTTTGAGGGCTTTTCATCTGGGGAAACCAAAAAAAAAAAAGTCCCTCGGGGAGAAATGGGGTGAATAGGGAGGGTGAGGCATGGGGGTGGGATGAAAGCATCATACCAGTTTTGGTCAAAAACTGCTGAACGCTCTGCATGGTGTGGCCAGGTGCACTCAGAAATCACCCATCATGAGAAGGGCAAATGCATTGAAAGCATTTCCAAAAAAATTTACTGAAGCCAAACACAGCCTCTCACAACAATGCTAACCCATAGTCTGATGTCGGTGGGTTCCTAGAATACTTACCTAGCAGGGGTAGTCTGTGTTACAAAAGACCCACCTCCAAAAAAAAATTCTGGTTTTCTGGGGGGTCACCCCTTGTGTTTCTACTTGATAGGAAGTTAGAGAGAGTAATTAGCATTGTTTCATCTCCAGTTTTATGTGTCAATCATAGAAATGCATCAAAATATCAAAGTGCAAGCACACATACATATTCATAAATATCTTCATGTCCCAAGCACAAAGCAGAGTACCAAAAAAAAAAAAACTGAAAAAAGAAAAAAATGGAGGCCGGGTGCAGTGGCTCAAGCCTGTAATCCCAGCACTTTGGGAGGCTGAGGTCAGAGGATTGCCTGAGCTCAGGGGTTCAAGACCAGCCTGGGCAACTTGGTGAGAACTCATCTCTAAAATTAAAAAAGAAAAAAATGGGGAAGAATGAAAATACACACTTCAGGGAAGTGATGGCAATAGTCATGGTAGTAGCATTGGTTGTTTGCTGAACACTTATGATAGCCTCCTGGGAAGGACTTTCCAAGCAATGTCTCTTCGCATCACTTTCAGGTAAATTTCATCAGTACTCCAATAGTACAGATGAAGAACTTGAGACCAGCAATAGTCAAAATCACCCCACTGGGAAATAGCCAAGTAAGAAGACAAACCCTGATTCGAGAACCTGTGATCCCCTCTGCTACACTGTCAAGCTTCTCTCCAAGAATAGAAAATAAGCCATTGCCTTTCTAGATTCTGGTGTGACCACGTGCTCTTGGGGCTATGGCCACCGCCATGTTTCCTGGCTTTGACTCCCTCCCCTACCTTGGGGAGGTGAATCTCCTCTTTCTCTCACTCTCTAATTTACTTCCTAAATAAACTATATTTTCTAATTAAAAAAAAAAAAAAAAGAATAGAAAATAGGCCAGGAGCGGTGGGTGGCTCACTCCTGTAATCTCAGCAATTTGAGAAGCCAAGACAGGAGAATTGCTTGAGCTCAGGAATTTAAGACCAGTCTGGACAGCATAGTGAGACCTTGTCTTTTCAAACAAAATCAAAAAATTAGCAGGACGTGGTGATTTGTACCTGCAGTCCCAGCTACTCAGGAGGTCAAGGCTGCGATAAGCCATGATGGTGTCACTGCTCTCCAGCCTAGGCAACAGAGTGAGACCCTGACTCAAGAAGGAAGGGAGGGAGGGAGGGAGGGAGGAAGGAAGGAAGGAAGGAAGGAAGGAAGGAAGGAAGGAAGGAAGGAAGGAAGGAAGGAAGGAAGGAGAAAAGGAAGGAAGGAAGGAAGGAGAAAAGGAAAGAAAAGAAAAGAAAAGAACTTTGTCAGAGCCACATGGCATTGGCCATGTGGTGCTCTGACCCATGAAACCTGGGTAAGGGAGAACAACTCAGAGAAGCCAGGCCTGGAGCCAAGGAAACCTGCCTTCCTCTAGAGATTTAAACATTTAAAAATGTAAACATCCACGAGAGATGAGAAAACCTGAAGCCAAATTCAGACAACCTTGGTTTCCACTATTTTCCTCAAATGGCTTCCAAAACCCATTTGAAATCTGCTGCTATTTATGTAAGGATGGAATTAAAACAAGAACATTCTTAAAGTGTTCATTTGTTAGGCTTTGTTATGACTGTTAGTGATGGTAATTATTCAAATGATACTAGTTAATTTGTTTTATTGTTTCTACATAGTTTGATTTATTTGCTATTTATTGGTTCACTTATATAATGAGTAGGGTTAGATTAATAGATTTTTGAATGTAAATTCATTTCCACTAATGTTTATGAGCTGCATTTGTAGATGTGGTTTAAATAAATACACAACCAGGAATCAGGATTACAGTATATTTTTGGAGTAATAAAGTGAGGATTCAAATATGTTCCAGAAATAAATAAGATATGCAGATTCACAAAGAAAACTGCCTACTAGAGATGAAAGGCATAGCCAAATTCTGTCACACGGTACATAGATTCCTTTTTCTTGCCCACTCACTCAAAATGGAAACTGTAAAATAGTAATCTCAGGGTCACAAAGTTTTGCATGAGATGTCCTCCTGAGAAAGGTGGCCACACTGTCCTGTTTCAAGAGGCTATTTGGGGTATCCTGGCAGTCAGAGAACATCTAATAAAAGCACCTTGGGGGCCAGGCACAATGGCTCAAGCCTGTAATCCCAGCACTTTGGGAGGCCAAGGCAAGAAGATTGCCTAAACTCAAGGGTTCGAGACCAGCCTAGGCAACTTGCTGAGACTTCATCTCTACAGTAAATCAAACCAATAAATAAATAAATAAACTGGGTGTGGTAGCACATGCCTGTAGTTCCAGCTACTTGGAAGGCTGAGGTGGAAGGATCACCAGAGCCCAGCAAGTTGAGGCTGCGGTGACAGTGACCGTGCCACTGCACTCCAGCCTGGGCGATGGAGTGAGACTCCGACTTGGCGGGAGGGGGGAAGCACCTTGGGGCAGGCTCTTTGTTCCCTCTGCCTTCTCATGCCCCGCTGTGCCTAGCTGCTGCTCCTGCTGAATACCACACACAAGGGCCAAGGGAGAAAATAAAGACAATGCTGGAGATTCCCTGCGAAATCTTTTGCATGCTCAGCACTGAGCAAGCTCGTCAGGCTGGTCATATGTGAATAAATGACTGGAGATCAGTGGCTCCCTGACTTGGATGGATGAACCCTTCCTAAGCATCAGGGTATCGCCAGAAGAATCCACCCATGAAGTGGGGCCTCGGTACCCTGAAAAAACTGATTCATCTCACATGGGAGAGCAGCAGAAGTATCTTTTTCCTGACCAGAAAGGCAGGCCAAAACAGGGATGAGGTAGCTTAATGACCTGAACTAGCGAGCCCAGTTCTTAATAAGTTTAGGTATATAAGCCAGTTAGCGTTGTATAAAAGAACCATGTTGGCTACAGAGGCAGGTTGAAGAAGAGAAAGGCTAAATAGACTGCCTAAATTTTCCAGATATTAATCATTGCTATGGTCTGAACTGTGTTCCCCCCAAATTCATGTATTGAAATTTTAACTTCCAGTATCTCAGAATGGGACTGTCTTGGGCAATAGGGTTTTTAAAGAAAAAAATAAGTTAAAATGAGCCATTAGAGAAGGCCCTCAACCAATAGGACTGTGTCCTTACAAGGAGATTAAGACACAGGCAGTCACAGAGGGGGGCCACGTGAGGACACAGGGAGAAGACGGCCATCGACAAGCCCAGGACAGACGCCTGAGGAGAAACCAATCCCACCAACACCTTGATCTCAGACTTCCAGCCTCTAGAACCGTGAGAAGATAGGTTTCTGTTGTTTAAACCACCCAGTCTATGGTATTTTGCTATGTCAATGCTAGCAAATTAATGCAATGGCCAAAGTGAAGTTCTATACCGCAAAATTAGGGGCTGGTAGTTTCCTTGTCACAGCAAGACACTGATGATATATTGTCATCACTTAAGAACCAAAAGACTGATTTTTTATAACTTTTAACTTAGAAGAGGTCTTTGGTTATTTCTATTACAATGTTACTTTTTTGTTGTGATGTGTCCTTGAATGGAGAGAAAGGGGTAGAATTACTGCTAGCAAACAAATTGTGCAGAATGCAAAGCTTACTGTTCTGTTCCTCAACTGTCACCTACGTGCTATGAATAGCACTGGTAAATCCAAATTATTGATGTGCTTATGACCTGTAATTTTTAGGCCTTTCTGTTTTCTTTTAAATATCTTTTATACATAAATTCTTAATAGGAAAATGGCAAGTGGAGATGAAGGAACTCTCCCATGTGTGAGAAACTGGGGCTGAATGACCATCAAAATCTTGGTTTGTCCTTAGGGTTATATGTGATCACCATTCATTTATGAAAAAAAAAAAAAAACTTTTATGTGTTTTGAGTTAAATAATGAGAATCCCCCAAATCAATTACTTGTTAGCAATGTAGGGGGAGATAAAAGAGGGGACTTGTGGATTCTAGCCTTGTATTGAGGACCTATGATCTTAGGAGTTGGCGCTTTCTGATTGTCAGGAGCAGGCTATGAAGGCAATAGACTCTACCACAGGCTAGTCGTAGACTCTGCATGGGTCACTCTACCATTCTAAGTCTATTGGCTCATCCGTAAAATGAGAATAAAAATAATACTTCAAGATGTTCATTTCTAGTCACGGTGGAGTGGTAGGAATGAGATTTACTCTCTCACTTTAAACAACTAAGAAGACAAAATATACGAAGCAGGTGATCCCAAACACTGGACAACAGGAAGTGCGGGATGGTGCTCCCTGAGTGACAAGGAACCATTGGGTGAGCCCTGTGATTGTCCCAGCAGACTACCTAGTGAGAACTCCCAGCCCACCATACCAGGAAGGTGAATCTAGGAGGAGCCCAGCAGTTTCCCTGAGTTGAGAGTTGGGAGCTTAGGAAAGCCAATAAGGCTAGCATTCCCAGGGCGAGTGCTAGAAGGGAGTGCGCTGCATAGAGACAGGGAGTCTGCAGGTCTACGGAGGACCCATCTTTAGCTAAGCCCTGGCCAGGACATACCTATGGGGAAAACACCAGACATCAGGAAAGAACCATCCAAAAGAAGATAGAACAATCCTAGGAGTTCACACAGTTCCTGGAATAGTTCGAGTTCCCACCTGCCAGAGTGGAAGAACTTCCTAATACCTAGAGCACTTGGTCACCTGTCAGAAGGGTGTTGCCTCAGTGGGGGGAAAAGCCGCCCCAGACTCCGGGCTACTCTGGTCCTGCCAACAAAGTATGAAAGCAAGCCTTGGCCAGGCACGGTGGCTCATGCCTGTAATTCTAGTACTTTAGGAGATCGAAGTAGGAGCATCACTTGAGGCGAGGAGTTCGAGACCAGTGTGGGCAGCACAGTGAAACCGCATCTCTACCAAAAAAATGCAAAAAAACTAGCCTGGCATGATAGCTCACACTTGTAATCCCAACATTTTGGGAGGCTAAGGTAGGAGGCTTGCTTGAGCCCAGGAGTTCAAGCAACATAGTGAGCCTAGGCAACATAGTGAGACCTCACTTCTAAAAACCAAAAAAGAAAGGAAAAAAATGCCCTCCCTCCCTTGGAAAATACCCAAGATAAACCCACCCTATATCAAGTTCCTTGAAACAGCAAGGAACCTGATTTCCTTATATGAAGATCCTAGAGTTATACTTACCAAAAATAGAATCATGTTCAATTTAACTGGTGATGGTGGGAATGGGAAAGAACCTGAAAAGGGAGACCAGATGGACAAAGGAGGTCCCTTGCATCCATAATTTTCAATCATTTCTTTCTGTATCTTCTCTAGATTTTTTCAGTGAAATCAACTCCGGTTTTACTTACCCCATTTGCTGAGCTAAATCTGACCAGACACAACACTCATAAAATCATCAGCTCCTCTTGACTGTGGTTGTGTAGATGGCCATGCGCATAGCTAGTCTGATGTTACTAAGATCACAGAAGCCATGGAAGAGGGTCTGTCTTAAAGAGTAAGTTTAAAGCCGGGCTCGGTGGCTCAGCCTGTAATCCCGTGCTTTGGGAGGCCAAGGTGAGTGGATTGCCTGAGTCCGCGGGTTCGAGACCCACCTGGGCAACTTGGCAAGACCTCATCTCTACAATAAATCAAAAAAAATTAGCCGGGCGTGGTAGCGCGCGCCTGTAGTTCCAGCTACTCGGAAGGCTGAGGCAGAAGGATCGCTGGAGCCCAGCAGATCGAGGCTGCAGTGACCGGGAGCGGCCACTGCACTCCAGTCTGGGCGACAGAGTGAGACTCCAACTCAAAAAAAAAAAAAAAAGAATAAGTTTATAGTTGAGTACTGAAAGTGCTGGGAACAAATCTTTCAGTCTGTTGCAGATGTCCTCAGAGGAAATTATGTTTGTATGAAAATTGTGTAAGGTAGTCAACTAATGGAGCGTCAAACATGAACAGACAGTTCAGTGAGTTTACATAGCAGTTAAAAACAGAATCGAACCACGTGACACGTTTTGAGCCTTGCTGTGACATATGTAACAGAGATGTCCAAAAAACGATTCTGGAGCAGGACATCTAAGTTCCTTAAGGCATTAAAAATAGTCACATACAAAAATGCATATTTTACATAATTCCAACTCTATGACAGTATTAATAATTAACATTCATAAAGCACTTGTACTTGTTTAATAACAACACCGGTTAATTCAATCCTTACAAGGAATGAGGTCATTCACATTATCACCATCATCATTATCCTTGTTTAACAGGTGGGAAACTGAGGCACAGAAAGATCAATTAGCCCAAATTTGCATAGCTAATGATTGTGGAGCTGGAATTAAAACCTGGGCCTCCCGCCAACAGTGGGTAGAGCCAGTGCAATGTCCCACTCCCTAAATCTTCAAGGTCTAGCAAGCCCAAGTTCTCTATTGGCAGGAAAAATCAGACTCTATATTATGAATCTTTTAACCAGCTGGCCCCTTCATTCCAAAACTCAGACAAATGAATTTGTCAACACTGGTCTTGCTCTTTCTACAAATTGCTGAGTTTCAAGTCCCATCTCTGTGACTTTATAGCTGTGCAATCAAAAGCAAGTTCCTTAATCTCTACGCCCCTCAGTTTCCCAACTTATAAAATGAAGATAGTAATAATTGTACCTACCTCATACGTTTACTTTAAAGATCAAATGAGCTAATACCTTTATAAACCCCCCACTTGAACCATGCTGGCCAAATGGCAAATGTGTAAATAAATATTAGCTACTGTTATCCCCGAGTAGAGGTCCCATGCCTGATTCATCCTGGCATTCCCTAAAGAGCTGAGCACATGATGAACATCAGTAAATATTGGAAGAATGAATTAATAAATAAGCAAGGCTTTATAAAGGAGACACTTAAGGAGGCCTCCTATGAGGAGTGAGATTTTGGCAAAGCAGAGAGGAGAGAGAGAGGAATTTTATGAGCAGGGATTGGTTGTATGTAGGTACTAAAGCAGAAAGAGTCAGGGCAGGCTGAGCATGGTGGCTCCCACCTGTAATCCCAGCACTTTGGAAGGCTGAGGTGGGAGGATTGCTGGAGCCCAGGAGTTCAGGACTGGTCTGAGCAACAAAGTGAGACCTTGTCTCTACAAAAAAATCAAAAAAGTAACCTGGGTGTGGTGGCACACACCTGTTGTCTTAGCTTCATGGAAGGCTGAGGTGAAAGGATTGCCTGGACCCAGGAGGTTATGGCTGGGGTGGGCAGTAGTCATGTCAATGCACTTCAACCTGGGAGACAGAGTGAGACCCAGAATCAAAAAAGAAAAAAAAGGCCAGAGCAGGCTGGTGGGACTGTACGGAGACAAAGTTGGTTGGAATAGAGGAGCCTGGCTGGAAAGTCAAGGAAAACAAGGAAAAGCAGGGTGTAGTTGAAAGATAAAGCCTTGAGTAGCACAGGTCATCCCAGGTCTATACAGCTTTCAAGCCTGCTCTGCTCTCTTCACTTCTATGTAGTTCAGAATCCTTGTAAACTCATTGTTTAATCTCTCTATACATTTATATTACAAAGTACTGTTCTTTAACAATAAGAAATAGTCATCACCATATCTTACTGTCACACAGTGCTTTAAACTTCATGTGGCATTTATGTATTTATGATCCCATATAATAAACACCTGTCTTGTAAGATACCTAAGGAAATAATGTGGCTGGATATGGTGGCTCACGCCTATAATCCCAGCACTTTGAGAGGCCGAGGTGAGAAGATTACCTGAGCCCATGGGTTCGAGACCAGCCTGGGCAACTTGACAAGACCTCATCTCTACAATAAATCAAAAAATTGGTCCATCTATGCCCCTCAGGTTCCTCCTTAAATGTCTCCTCCTTCATAAAACCTTGCTTATTTATTAATTCATTCCTCCAATATTTACTGATGTTCATCATGTGCTCAGCTCTTCAGGGAACGCCAGGGTGAATCAGGCATGGGACCTCTACTCGGGGATAACAGTAGCTAACATTTACACATTTGCCATTTGGCCAGCATGGTTCAAGTGGGGGGTTTATAAAGGTATTAGCTCATGTGATCTTTAAAATAAACTTATCAGGTAGGTACAGTTATTACTCTCTTCATTTTATAAATTGGGAAACTGTAGCTCCAGATACTTGGAAGGCTGAGGTGGAAGGACCACCTGAGCCCAGCAGGTCGAGGCTGCGGTGGCCATGAGCGTGCCACTATACTCCAGCCTAAGAGACAGAGTGTGACTCCAACTGAAA
The DNA here is from genome assembly GCF_000164805.1 of Carlito syrichta. Taxonomy (NCBI): domain Eukaryota; kingdom Metazoa; phylum Chordata; class Mammalia; order Primates; family Tarsiidae; genus Carlito; species Carlito syrichta. The sequence continues at coordinate 234,650 of NW_007017744.1, forward strand.
AAAAAAAAGAAAGAAAGAATGTATTATTACATTATATATATTATATAATATTATATATACATATAAATGCATTGTTTTCAGAGCATCTTTCCAACTCAACACTGAAGTCTAAAAAAGTACCTTGTCAGTCAGTCTTATACCTTACAAAGAAGAAAACCAATTAGTGAAGATTAACAGCTTTGCGTATTTGCAGGTCTTCTTCATTTTCAATCCATTTTTTTTTATCATAAGATAGATGGCAATCGGTCCTGGACTGAATCACTGGATCTGCCTATGTCTGTTGAGTATTTGATGCATGACAAAAAATTTTAGTTAGGGATATGTCAATGAAGGGATTTCCATCTGTTACAGATCGAAAGTTAACCAGACTTTTAGAAACACAGGTGACGGAGTGCTGCAATTCTGTAAGTCTCACACACACACACACACACACACACACACACACACACACACTCAGAGCAAACATCCCCAAGGAAACAGAGGAACCTAGGATGAATGCTGACTCTAGCCAAGACCTTTTTTTTTTTCAGGATCTCACTCTGTCGCCCAGGCTAGAGTGCAGTGCACGATCATGGCTTACCACAGCCTCGAACTCCTGGGCTCAAGCAATTCTCCCACCTTTAGTCTCCTCAGTAACTGGCACTACAGGCATATGCCATGACACCTGGCTAATTTTTTTTTATTATTATTTTTTGTAGAGACAAGATCTCCCTATGTTCCTAGTCTAGTCTCAAACTCCTGGGCTCAAGCAATCCTCCCCTGTCTGCCTCCCAAGTGGTGGGATTACCAGGCATGAACCACTGTGCCTGCCCCTGTGACACTTTTGAAAAAACACTTTCAGAGACTTTTGACCCCAAAGATCATTCAGAAATAAATGTGCCCATTTCACAAATAAGTAATACCTGCTTGGGCTCTCACCTTAGCCGTGACAAAAGAATCCTGTCATTCCAGGGTCTAGTCACTTGCATCATGAAAAATAAATTCAGATGTCCCCGAGTCAGACACAGATAGCAAAAGCGTGTTCCTCTTTTCTCACTGACTAACAGTAACTTTTAGTTGTATCTCTTCATGTTTCTTTTCAGGGTAAAAGATGCAATTACCCTGAATAATACCATTTCAGGGCTCACCATAACAGGACTCTGTGTGTAATTTGGGGTGATCAAGGGAGCAAAATCAAGCATATACCACCCAAGGCCCTGGACTGTCCCCTCACTAGGAGCACTGATGTCTTCTTATACACTGCACGCAGTTTGCCAGCTATTTTCACTCTCACACAACACATAATAAATAATCCATTTCTGGGCAATTCTCCATTGTGAACTTTTGATGAAAGGGGGCTGACAAACACTGTACAGTAGACTGGAAACCCTTTCTGCAGACACACATCCTACCCTGTTACTGCCGCTTCCTTAGTTTAGGATTGGCGTGTACTAGAGCGCTCCTTCAAGATCCCCCAAACTGGGCACCGGTTCCCTCCTCCACCATTGCCTTACCAGGGTTGGTCATTTTCCCTTTCAAGTTGGCATGAGAAGCATAAGCAAAGCAGAAAGTGGTGCAGTCTGTTATTCTGTTTTTATTGCCTTCTACATAAACAGAGGGGTCCCTGGTGTCCCTTTCCATATCTAAGTTCAACATTTTATTCAGTAACATGCAGTTATGGAATAAACAAGGAAATGAATCACAACAGCTTGGATGAAGACAGAGCTCCAGAGCCAAGTAACCCACAGAGTGCCCACATTTATAGGCGTCATAGATGTTGCTGCTGATTTTGTTTAAAACTGGGGAATACTGGACTCAGGCTGCAACAGGGAAGGGCCATTTGAAGGCAAACACATGTTTTACAACTTAAGCTGGTGCTATTGGTAAGCCCGGGATGGGTGAGCCTTGTGCAAGAATACACACTTTCCAACCAAGCCCATAGTTCCTCACAACTTGTGGCTGATTGGAGTCACCAACCAGGGACACTTGCAAGAATTTTATGGCACTTCAGTTAATTAATCAGCTTTGCAGCAGATCTCTGGAGCCTCAGAGTACAAGCCTGAGCTGATGGAGAAAGAGATGGGCAGCCTGAGAGGAATCACTTCCCTCTGCTCCCAACTATGCTTGATGCTTCTCTACATATTGGAGGCACACACTCTTCCGCCCTGCTTTATATTTTCAGGACACCAGCGTGCTGCCGTTCCTGATCAATGAAATGCCCCAGATAGCCAAGCAATCTGCACTGTCACCATATGGCACCTGCCATATGAAAGCACCAGTTCATCATTGGTCCCTCCTCATTCTGTCATTTCATTGGCAGAAGTGTCATTAACTTTGCAGTGACAATTATTTGAGGACCAAGTAAACTGTGGAAATTTGTAAACTCTTGCATGGCTAAATTAAATGCTATTTTAACTAACAGTTAATAGTGTTTACTGCTGTGTAATAGTAATTTTCATTTTTTACTGTATCTAATGACATTCTGATGACTGGAATTCTCTGTAGGGATACCATATCATTACATTAAGGATGAGTGATTTTAGTATGCAATGACTGATCAGTACAATAATATGTAGACTAATGCTTAAGCTAGTAAATTAAATCATTTGCACCACAGTGTTTGTCAACCAGAATAGGGATTCCATTATGCTGTTAAATTATAATGTAGAGTCTGCTTAAAGTAAAATAACAAATGAGCATCTTAAATTGGTGATGCATTGGTAGAATATTTTCTTAAGAGGTATGGAAAAAAGGGAAACACTCTTAATCAGCACAAATAGCCCATCCATTCCCTAAGGTAGGTGGCCACTGAAGTACGTATACAGGTAACCTTGAAGACATCTTAAAGTGTTGGTATATGGGAGGATGTGTCTGCTGGAAGTAGGACCTCAGGGAAGGTTTGAATAATCAGCCATGTGAGGAACTGGTTCTTTTTGTTAGCCTGTGAGATCTAATGAAAAACAATTGAAAGGAAAAAGAAATGACTCCCTTCCAACTGGTAATAGTCATACTTGGGGCAGGATCAAAACTTTGCAGCCACCTGCATGAAACTTCTGCTTCCAGACTGCAGAGACTCACCTCCCTCATGTGAAAGTTATCAACTCTCAGACAAACTAGACTGCACTTCACAAACATGAAACCCTTTTAAAGTCTTCAAAAGTTAAAGCAAGTTCAAGACTGCTGCCTGGGATATGGAATTGACAAAGACTAAGGTGACTAACTAAATTAGCATTCCTTAATGACATAAGGAGGCACTCGTTGGTTGCATGCATTCACTGTTAATCTGTACACTTTTAAATCCAATTCAGAGACTGCAACGCAAAAAAAAAGGCATTCAGACTTTTTTGGATCTCAGTGATTCTCAATCACTAGAGCATGTTTTGGAATGAACATTAAGGCAAGTTTTGAAGAACAGAATGAATAGAGTAAAATACAAAAGGGAGAGAAGGAATATTATTCTCTTTTTCCTAAAATAGAGGCTACAGGATCAGGTGGGGAGAGGAATACACGTTACAGAAAAAAGTCTCCATGGCTTTTGAAGAGAAACCTTTAGGAACAAGGTATACTCCGTTCCATTCAATTCGAAATCATTTAATTAAGCACACTATGGAGCAACCATTAGGAATCTGGCACCTTTATAGCTCCTGAGTTTACAAAGATAAGTCACTGTCCTCAAGAAGTCCTAAATATGGTAGTTGAGACAAAGAAACAAAGAATGACTGCTCAACTCATTGTGTTTTAATGCAAGAATGCACAGGATCTAATGGCACCCAGAAGAGATGCCCTAACTCTGCAGATAAAGTTAGGAAGACTTCCCTAAGACTCACTCTTTGTACCAAGAAGGAGTTGGTCAAGCAAAGAAAAGGACAACAGGCTTTCCATCACATAAGAAGACTTGAGGTTTATGAAAATGTAAGATATTAACCAAGATTCAGGAGAGAAGCAGGGATAGCCCTTGAATGTCAGGAAGGGTTTAGTTAAATCATGGAGACCTTGTTGTACAGCTTAGCATAAGTCAGAGTAATGTGATTGGGGATCCAACCCCAAATCGGGAAATATCCTTCTGGTGACAATGTAGAGATGGCTTAAAGAGAGGGACAAAGATAACTCTAAGAAAATTATGATGATAATTGCAATAACAGATGATAAAGGCAAGCATATTTCGAAAGCAAGATGATAAGACTGCTGCCTGGGATATGGAATTGACAAAGAATAAAGTGACTGACTAAATTAGTACTCCTTAATGACGTAAGGAGGCCACTCGGTTGCATGCATTCACTGTTAAGCTGTACGCTTAAATGAAACAAAAGCATTATTGATGCATTTCAGTTTCTTTCCCAGGATATCAAAAGAGAAAATTCAGCACTGGCATTGGTGGTATGGGTGAGCATAACTGCCTTCCAAAAGAGAAAAGTCTTATATAACACTTTATGTTTTTTTCTATAAATCACGTTGCTTTACCCAAGATATAATTTGGAGCAAAGCATTTCTGTTAAAGATTACATTATTCATGCTGATATTCAGTGGGTGTATTCCCCATTAGGGTTTGTGACATTCATGCCCTGGTTCAGAAGTGGGCTCCTAACTCACAGAGCTAGCAAGCTGCTCAGCGCATGACCTCTACTACAGTTCACTGGCCAAACCTACCAAATCCCAGGGAGTTTGAATTAAAGACAACAAGACAGAATTTCTAAGTTCACAATGACAAAAGAGGAAAAACCAAGAGAGAGAAAGTAGCTGAGTCACCCATGTAGAAAATCACCCAAGCAAAGGGGAGCATGTTCCTGCTGCCAAGAGGGAAACACATTTCATTGTTTTGTTAGACCTGTCTCATGCACTAAGAGATGGAATGGACATGTTGGGTGCTGCACAAGCACCTCTGACTGAAGGGACCAGTGGGAACAGAAACACAGCTCACCCTTCCCATACCAGGCCAAATACACACCTTTTCTAAATGGCACAGAGACCCCATAGGACCTAACAGTGGCCCATGAAAAGACCATCCAGGGAGTGGCAGTAGCTGGAAACTGCCAGGGCAGGGGGCAGGATACATAACATCGAGAAGGGTACCTGATGTCACACCAGGAAAAGTGGGGACCAAAGAGAGGCCCAAACTTTACCTGTACGATGACCACTTATATATTTAATCCTGAATTGTACTCCATATATTTAAAATTGAAAAAAAAAAAAAGACAGTCCAGCTTTCAGTGATGCCTGGCTATGCAGAGTTGACACTACCTTATATTCTGCTTTGAACCTTTCAACAGCAAGAACTACCACTAAACAGCTGTCATGAACACACAACCTGACTCTGGCCACGAGTGTGCTTTGGTGGAAATTACACAGCAGTTTCTAAAGCTTTCGATGTGCATGCTATTGGACAGAGTATGCATCTCCTTCTCCATTGTCTTGCCCAACTGAGTCACACATTTATGTCCACAAATGACCGAGGGCAGTTGGACTTGCATCCCCTGACTCAGGGTAACTAGTATGACTCTTTCCCTTGCCACCTACAAGGCCCTACTAAGCACAAAGAAGAAAATGCGAATAAAGTGAGAAGACCTACACATAGAAAGGCAAAATAATAGCAATGTATGAACTGGAGAAACAACCAGCACTAAATAAGCTTTCCAATTCATTAAGTATTCACACAGTTCCTGTTCCTAAAGAGCTTTTTACTAGACACAAAGTTCGCAGCAATGAACAATGATAACCTTTAAGATGGTCTGAGCACTGCGACCAGAGGAATCTTTATAAAATGTAAATTAGAGACCAAGCACAGTGGCTGAGGCTAGCTACTCAAGAGGCTGAGGCAGGAGAATCACTTGAGTCCAGGAATTCAAGTCCAGCCTGGGCAACATAGCCAGACACTTTTCTTAAAAAGTAAATAAATAAAAATACTTGTAAAAGATTTTTTTTAACTGCTTTATTAAAAAACAAAAATACGGCCATGCTCGGTGGCTCAGCCTGTAATCCCAGCACTTTGGGAGCCCGAGGCAAGTGGATTGCCTGAGCCCACAGATTCGAGATCAGCCCGGGCAATTTGGCAAGGCCTCATCTCTGCAATAAATGAAAAAATTAGCCAGGCATGGTAGCGCGCACCTTGTAGTTCTGGTTACTTGGAAGGCTGAGGCGGAAGGATCTCTGGAGCCCAGCATGTTGACACTGGGGTGGCCATGAGCGTGCCACTGCATTCCAGCCTGGGCAACAGAGTGAGACTCCAACTCAACAAATAAAAGTACATAAGCTAGACCTTGGAATCTCCGCATATACGCTGCAGAGCCAGTGGCTCACAGTGACTTAGAAGGCCCTAAGAGGTCTAGCTCTATTGCCCGTTCGACTTCATCTCCTACTGCTCTCCTCCTGACTCACTAAGCTCCAGTCATGGGCTATGGGGTCAGGAAACGGGATTGACACAGACGGTGACTAAGTGACTTGCTATTCCACAAACATCTGGCATTAGCATCTTTGCATTAGCCACCACCCCTACCTAGAACAATATATACTTTTTCCCATATATCCATGTGGTTAAATTTCTCACCTCCCTCACATTTTTGCCCAAACATGAGTCCCTCTCTAAGGGCTTCCATCTTAATCCTACTTAAAAATTGCTCTAGTCCCGGTCGTGCACAACTCCAGTACCAGCTACTCAGAAGGCAGAGGCAGAGGACCACTTGAGCCTAGGAGTTCTGGGCTGTAGTTCACTATTCCAACTGGGTGTCATACTTAGTTCAGCACCAATATGGTAAACTTCCAGGACCAGGGGGACCACTAGGCTGCCTAAGAAGGGGTGAACTGACCCAGGTCAGGAATGGAGCAGGTCAAAATTCCTGTGCTGATCTGTAACAGGATCACACCTGTGAGTAGCCACTACACTCTACCTGGACAACATAGTGAGATCTCATCTCAGGAAGGAAGGAAGGAAGGAAGGAAGGAATCTAAAAATAGACATAGCAACATGCACGGTGGGCACTCTGGCCTGCTCCATCCCTCTTTGGCTGCTCGATATTCTGCCCCATTTCTCTAGCACTTGCTAACATATTTCATATTATGTTTATGGTCTATTTCCATGTGGAATTTTAGCTCCACATAGGCTCTACATGGGCAGGAAGCTCCATCCTTGTCTCCACCCTTGTTGCTTGCTGAGGGGTCCCAAGTGCCCCCAAACAAATGCCTGACATTTAGTAGCCTCTTATTAAATACTTAAACAAATGATTAGAGGCTTACTCTGGCCAGATGCTAAAATTTGACCCTTTCTTGGAACCTTACATCTATTAGCAGATTTACCATGAAGAATCCTGTGCAGTTGATGCCATTCCTATACCCATTTTTGCAGATGAAAGAAACTGAGACAAAGAGAAACTTGGAACTTCCGATAGTCAGGTTGTCAATAAGTGGCAGCCCCCAGATTCAAACGCAGACATGCTTTACTCTGGAGCCCACATATGGACTATGATGGGCAGCTTGGACCTCAACAATTGTATAGTTCAGAGGACGCAAAATTAATATAAGCATTTTTTCAGTCACTGTTTTATCTGAAGTCCCTAATGGCTTTTCTGGACTATGACACCCTAATTAAAGAGAAAGGATATTGAAAGAGGGAAAAAAATTGTAGAGAAGAGAGTCAGCTGTTCAATGCATTGGGAGGAGGAAGGGCGGATGCTATAGGACCCAGTTTGCCCCTAAAAAGAATGTCCATGAAGAAATTGAGGAACACTTTAAGTCTCTTGGAAGTAAGTACGAATTACTCTTAACCCATAGCTGAAATATGTATCAGGTAAAATAAGTAAGATTGTGAAAGTGTTTGGTTGTAACTTTCATAGAAACATCAGTTCACAAAAGAAGTGGCCACAGTTTGGCTGCACTTTTGATCTCCTAAGAAGCTACTGCTCTGTTCTGCTGGATGAGAGAGTATTGACAGATGTAGCATAAAACAGAAAGAAGAAAAAGATGGATAGCTGTTTTTGTGGTCACACATGATAAAAATCTATTGACATGCATATTGTTATATGGTGATAGTAATCAGAGCATAGGGAATTGGATATTAAATGATGTCCTTTTGGATAGGTATGGTGGCACATGCCTGTAGTACCAGCTACTGGGATTGAGGGCACTGAGCTGAGAGGATCGCTTGAGCCCAGGAATTCAAGGCTACAGGGAGCTATGATCGCACCACTGCAATCCAGCCTGAGTGGCAGAGTGAGATCCTGACTCTAAAAAATAAAATAAAATAAATGTAATAAATTTTAAAGTCTAGCTATGTTCTTACTATACGATATACAATTCATTGAAAATTTCTTATACAAATGAAAAATTGCCATGCGCAAAATGTTTTATTGATATACTTAAATTTAGTTTGATTTTATTAATTCAGATTCAGTTTCCATTGACATTATCATTTCCAAAATCACAAATCCAATTTTTTTTCTAAACTTATCCAGAATATTTCCTTAACATCTGAATTTACTGGTAAATTGCTGTAAGTATCTCCCTAGGTTTGCTTTGCTCTTTAAAGTAATTTTATAATTACATTTTCTCAATTATAAACTGTCTCCTGCTAATGACATCACAGTGTATTCTAACTGTGACAGGCAAATGAGGCCTTGACTAGATTACCTCATGTAAATAAATGTGTTTATGGAGATTACCAAGCATTGTACTTTATTTTAATCCTTAATACGTGGGTCCCGTATTTTAAAAGGATCAACAGTCTCACCATTTACCTGAAATAACAGCCCTTTGCCACATGACGCTCTTGTACAATGGGTTTAACGAGCTCAGATTTGATTTTGGAAAGAAAGTTACATGACTTTACAATATGAATTTCTTAAAACTTTAAGTTTCTTTTTTTTAAGTTCAAGGCATTTTTCAGGATTTCTAAATTTCTGAAACAAGTTATTGCAATACAAACTTTAAAAATTGAATTTAATAACTCTATAGAACCAGGAACCATACATTTCATAGAGGCACTCTCTTGGTGCTTAGTATGCAAAAAGCAGATGAGAAGACAGCATCTTCTTTGCCCACTAATTTCACTAATTGTGTTATTGGGTGATCAGATATCCTTACTTAAGGGATTAGCCACTGCTGTACCATTTGATTTCAGTGTTCCAAGAATTCCTTTGGAGATTAAAAACAAATCCTTGGAATAAGAATCCAATTTTTTCAGTCCAAAATTACTTCTTGGGACACCAGTGCAAAATATCAGAAATGAGATAATCCCTTAAGAAAGGGGTATTTGATAACTCAATAGCACAAATTAATTGTGAGAATGCTCAGGGAATCCAAATGCATTATAATTAATTTAATTCTTAAGAAATACATTGAATAATGTAAGTAGCTAATCCCCATAAATGTAACCTAGTAGAGGGAGGGTGGGAGTTGGCGTTCTTGCCCTTCTTTGATTTTATAAGCCAATAATCAGCCTGAAGTTCCAAGAAGCACCTCTGTAGTCGACACATATTTATATGTAAAAGATTGTGTATGTGTGTAAACCATATTACAAAAAGACAAATATCATTTTCTGTTAAAAAAAAAAATATATGGTTCCGGGCTGGGTGGCTCAGCCTGTAATCCCGCACTTTGGGAGGCTGCGGTGAGTGGATTACCTGAGCCCGCAGGTTCGAGACCCGCCTGGGCAACTTGGCGAGACCTCATCTCTACAACAAATCAAAAATTAACCGGGCGTGGTAGCGCATGCCTGTAATTCTGGCTACTTGGAAGGGTGAGGCAGAAGGATCACCAGAGCCCAGCAGTCGAGGCTGCAGTGACTGGGAGCAGTCACTGCACTCCAGTCTGGGTGACAGAGTGAGACTACAACTCAAAAATATATGTATATGGTAACAAGTATGGACAGGTGACTCCTACTACTGAGTGTAATTAAACTAACTTGCACTAGAGTAATTATGTTCTTTTTTTTTTTTTTTTTGAGTCAGAGTCTTACTCTGTCACCCAGACTGGAGTGCAGTGGCCACTCCCGGCCACAGCAGCCTCGACCTGCTGGGCTCCGGCGATCCTTCTGCCTCAGCCTTCCAAGTAGCTGGAACTACAGGAGCATGCTACCATGCCCGGGTAATTTTTTGATTTATTGTAGATAGTTATGTTCTTTCATAAAGGAAGAGACTCACATCATAGAGAAAAGATCCTATTTGGAGAACACATTTAAAGCTGAATGTGTCTATCTATTGTCTTTCCTGGACTTAATGACTCATTTTATTTTTTCCCCAAGAGTTCCAGAGTTACAAAAGTATCATATTTTAAGTTGTGTCTTCCTCGTTGCAGAAATGTTTTATGTACTGCTACATTCAGATTAAGCATCTCCAATAATATCAAAAAATATTTGATATTATGTCTAATTTATGGCCTAGTTGGTATGCTTCAATAAGAGACATTTAGCAAATAAGACTGGTAGGTTTTCAACTATCTTAAATAATACCTTAGCTGCTTACACCATGTCACTTCTTTTCAAAGACTGTCAATGTTCTCCAGCACTTTTTATTAAAATCATTAGCAGTCCAAAGCTGAGTGGTAAAGCCTTCTAGAAAGGAGCTATAGGTGAGATGTGGCTCCTCTACTAAAATTAAAAGACAACCAAAAGCATAATACCTGGTATTCTCATAGCCATCAGCTGGGTATTCCAGGTAAGTAGTTTCAGAGGATCGGACCAATTTGTATGGTTTTTCTATCTAATGATAACCTCAGTAGGAGCACGAAGCACCATTCTATGCTCTGCAATCTTCATGGCAGTTGGGTCTTGCAGTCTTGTGGGGTGGTTACAATGGATGCTAGCTAGGAAAAGCAAACCCTTGCTTTTCACCTCACTCCCACCTCTGCCTGTATGACTTCGTGTGATGAAGCTGAGATCACTGTCCCTGCATTTGTCCTCCAATGAATAGCCATTTTACATTTATTACAATGTCCTGAACACCCACCCTGTGCAAAGTTACACAGATGTGTAACTCGCAGTCTTGTCCAGTTCCAGAGGAAGTGGCCATCAAATTGAATAAATAGCAACCTTTAAAACAGTACAGCATGAAATAACCACAAAAGGCAACTACAAATGACAACCATAAGCAAACAGGTGACTAAGACTGACGAGTGGGTCAGACAAGATGCTTTTATGGGCAAGGTGAGTTGGAAGTCGGCAGGAGTGAAGCAAATGGAAAGGAGAAAAAACTATTATCATACTTTCATATTTGTGTGCTCACATCCTACGCATATGCTAAATTAAAAGAGGACACTAGATTAAGCACTCCTGTTGTTCTTTCCTACCTTGTATAATTGTTCCTTTTTTTTGTTTTCCACAAGGAAGGGAGAAGATAAAGATGGTGTGGTCTGAGTCTGGAACAGAAAGGAGACTAACAGGACTAGCCCAGAGCAGCAGTTGTGGAAAAGGATCAAGCCTGAAGCCGGTTTTCACTGGCAGCACAATGAGAACTAAGACATGCTCTCTGCAGCGCATCCCTCCCGACAGGTAGGATGGTAGACCAGAAGACCGCTAACCACACTACCAGGGGAAGGTAAGCGGAGAAAAGCTGAAGGGAGAAAGGGCCCCAGAGGCATCAGAACATTCTGCAGTCTCCTTGTTTTTTAAGTTACTACACTGTTGATTTCCCTTCAACAAATGGGAAGCACCTATGTGACGGGCACAGGGCTTTCCTCTTCTTTCTTAAACCTAATAAAAGAGACTACAGGTCACAGTAAAACAGGCATAAAGACAGCAGATATAACGAGTGCAGAGACAAAAAAGGGTCTTGCCATGCCTTTCTTTGTCTTTTTTAGGCACCTATTAGCTTTGCTAACGTATGCCTTCCTTTTTTGTCAAATGGAGAGAGTCATTTGATTGTGAACATAAATGAGTCATTTGGTTGTTGTTTTTTTTACTTTGGGAGTTTTTGTTTGTTTTATTTTATTTTAACTGACACATAATAATGGTACATATGTATAATTATTACATGCCAATTAAAAATTCAAATATTTATGTAATGTTTCAATATAGGCACACAATGAATAAGGGTCAAATCAGAGTATTTAACATATACATCATTTCTAAGGTATTTTGAAGACTAATTAGCTAATCCCAAAAAACCCTGGGGCTCCTGCAAGAAAGAAGATTCAGATTAGGAGTAGGATCTCCCTCTCTGTATCATCACGTGCACTTACGTCACCTGGTAGTCTGTTTTTTACGTCCAGAGATAACATACAGGTAAGTATTGTAAAAATGTCTGACCTCAGGACCCATTTAGAATATCAGACTGTAAGTATAAAGTATATGCAACATCCAGATGTAGAATTCCACAAATGAGCACATCGAAGATAAGTGTCCTATGTTTGTGATTTTAAGTTCTGAAAGCAGAGAACACACTAACATTCGTCCTACTGTGACCCATGGTTTTGGCAGGAGAAAAGAAGACTTTCTCTCTGGGAATCAATTATTTAATATCTTTCCAAATAAACACATCGAAAGCAAACAATAATACCTATTAGGGAGGAGATGTTTAAGCCCAAGAGTTAAACATATCCTTAGTGCTTCCTTACTAAATGAACAAACAGGTTATAAAACAGAATGTACAGTCTTAAAAAAAGGAAGAAAATTCTGACACATGCTATCATGTGACTAAATCTTGAAGACATTATGCTAAGTAAAATAAGCCTAACACAAAAGGACAGATACTGTATGATTCCACTAACATAAACTACTCTCATATGGTTTTTAATAGTCAAAATCACAGAAACAGAAACTAGAATAATGGTTGTCAGTGGAGGGAAATGGGGAGTTATTGTTTAATGGGAACAGAGTTTTAGTTTTGGAAGATAAAAGAGATGGATGATGGTGATGGTTGCACACAATAGGAATATGCTTAATGCTACTAAACTTAATGCTACTAATACTTAATGCTACTACACTTAAAGACAGTGAAAATGGCAAAGTTTAAGTTATGTGTATTTTATCACAGTTTTAAAAAAACAGAATGCAATGCAAATGCATGCAATAAAATTATATTTGCCTGGTATTTGCCCCAAAATAATAGTGGGAAAGGGAGAGGGAGCTAGGTATAGATAAAATGCAATTGGCGATGAGTTGCTCATTGTTAAAGCTGGGTGGTGAGTACAAGGAGTTTGATTATACACGATTTGTCTTTTGTATGTTTTAAATGTTCCATTATTTTTTGAACTTTTTCTAAAAAGGGAGAAACCTCAGAATGTAGAGTATGGTCACAATTTGTTTTCTTTGAAAGATTATCTGCCTGTATATGCATAGAACAGGACTACCTAAGCACATATTGCTTTTGAAATAAAAATTAAATTAGTTAGATCCTTCTTAAAAAGTATTAAATACAATAAAACCAGGTGTTTTATTTAATTAAATAAAGCAATGGATTTTAAAAGAAAAAGAGTGACACAAGTCACAAAATGACATTTGGCAGTTTTAGGAGGCACCACGTGGGCTCTTGTGGTCTCTGGTTCCCAACGAAGCCTGGAGATTGGTTCTGGGGTTCCAGGGAGTGGCAGCACCGAGGCACCAGCCCTGGAACTCCCCGGGCCTCTGCTTTCATTCCCGCCCTCCCGTGCTTCTAGAACAGATGCACACAGACACATTCTTCTGTTAGCTCCCCTTCCCCAGGTTAGATTGATGAGGGGATGCCACGAAGCCCTGGGTCGACCCCTGGGAGCGGGGCCAGTCAGGGCCATCAGCCGGGCTCTGCCCCAGGCTGTCTCTCAGCCAACAGTCCAGCCACTCAGGCTGGGAAGAGCCTTGTCACCCACCCCCGGCAGGCCCCTTTAAATGCTGCTCAAGAAGAGGCTCCATTTGTGGCTCTTTGCATTCCAATCAGCCCGAGGCCGAGAGCATGAAATGGTCTGGATGTGTAAATTTCGTGTTTGACAAGGAATATTGCGCACAAACATTTTGTAAGTATATGCACACACATAATTTTAGGTAGTCTACCCTAATACTTATATATTTCAGAATCTCCTATAAAATAACAATATATACCCACTTGGTCATCCAAAAAGAATCTTAGGTTTTTTATAAAGTTGTGTTATATACTCCACATAGGAATTATTTCCCTCAATATTATATACTCAGAGGCATAATACAAAATAGGAAGTTGAAGGTCAGACCGTGTGACTCACGCTTATAATCCTAGCATTTGGAGAGGCCAAAACGGGAGGATTGCTTAAGGCCAGGAGTTTGAGACCAGCCTGGGCAATGAAGCAAGACCCTATCTCAACAAAAATTAGAAAAAGGAGCTAAGTATAATGGTTTATGCCTGTAGTCTCATCTACTCATTAGGCTATGGCCAAAGAATTGCCTGAACTCAGGAGTTTGAAAACTGCAGTAAGCCGTGATCACGCCATTACACTTCAACCTGAGCAACAGAATGAAACCCTGTCTCAAAAAAAAAAAAAAGAAAAAGAAAAAAGAGTAGAAAGCTGAATTATGACCATTTTTTAATGTGGAAGGGCAAAATTACATTAACGTTTCTCTGACAAGGAGAAAAATAAGACTAGACAATAAAGTTTTTTGGAAGCTCGTGTAAGATAATTACAAAAACAATGAACCCCACCTGGAATTTGACCAGAACACCCTGGCTCTTGGGAGTAGTCTGAGGAGCATAAGTGATCAGCCTTTGGATTCCCTCCTGAAGTAGTGACCCAGCTTGGACAAGGGCAAAATGACCAGAGAGAAAAGTAACCATGAGAGTATTTTCCCAAAATATTGAAAAAGCATTGCATACCTTTCCTTTTACATGTAGATTCGCATTTTGCTATTCAAGGAAAGAAGGTATGATGCACTTGTCCCCACATACTGCTCTCTAATAGGTCCTGATGTAGTTGCAAGGATGCAGTGTGTTGGGTAAGACAGCCACGCCTCACACAGCATCTTTACCTGAGGGCAACCAGTACAGGTGCACTGAAAGGCCTCTTGAAGAAGTTGCCCAGTGCCTGTGGTAGCTTCCTTATCTTCTGTCCCTTAGCAGTCTAAGAATGTGTGTATGGGTAAAGGAGATGCATGGTTGACTGCCAAGAAATAATAGAGAAAACATCGCTTGGGTGAAAATTCTTATGTCCCCAAATCTGGCTTCTACCAAAAATCGTACGTGATCCTAAGATCTAGAAAAACCATGGAAATAAAAAGTAAAGGGCTGCAAATACATATCACAGATTTTTTCCCCCATGTTCTGGTCATATTTTTGCAGTTTTATTGGATTACAATATCTGACTTAATATCCCCAGGACAGATATAGTCATCAGTGCCACCTATTTTATGTCTGAGACTGATAGTAAATTTCCCAGTCACTGACTCCATTTCTAAGATAAGTTCCAGAGGACACCACTTTCTGAAGCAGTAAGAGGTTGGTTTGTGTGCTACCTTCATTCAGATATCTACAGACCTGGGAGAGGTGTCATTGGCCAAATCACTCCACCTTTCTCGAGGACGAAATCTTCCCCTTCTGCAAAATAAAGAGGTTGATCCTTTCCAAAGTCCTCTCCAACTCCAGCACTCCAGAATGATTCCATAAATAAATATTGGATGAAAACTTGGATCTGTTTTAATGGTGGAAATTTGAGCCAACAATTTCACCTACAGAGACAATGACCTGAGCAGAAAGTCAGTCCTTGAAATGAGAAATATGCAAAACCACAGGGGAAGATGGAACAAAAGCCCTTGGCAGCAGGAAGCTGAAGTGAGCCTCTCTTTTTTTCCACGTTTCATTCTGTCCTAGGTACTGTCCTCCCCCAGTTGGTAGTCCACCTTCCAAATACCCAGAAAGAAAACACATATTATGTATGCAACTAAGAACCATATGTCATTTTGCTGGATTTTCATTCTTTAATAAGCTCTCTTATCATTAAACCTCTTTCATTGTAACTTCTTTGCATTCTTCCAACAACTGTGTAATGAGGATGCAGTAAAACCGCAGCACATAATAAGAGCAAATGACTCCTTTTAAAAAGCTGACCTAAAGTTCTAGTTTACTAACCAAAATGACTAGAGCCAGGCATATTAGTCCTTTAACCTTTTTATTACATAGATACACAAAAACAATTAAAGTTGGAATTTCTTTCCAGTGTATTATCATTTTCTCTTCCCTCTGGCCTTTTTCCATCACGTTTCAAAGAGTGTATGCAGTATCAACTGCAGAGTCTCTTGCATTTCCATTCTTTTCCCTCCTTCCCTCTTAACAACTGTCATCCTTTTAAGGTTAGCCAACCATGGGCTATCATTATACACCAGCAGTGCGGTCAGGTTGGTACGGCAGTCACAAACAAGAAGAAAAAAAGAAAGAAACGAAAAGAAAAAAGTTGGGGGGTTGGGGAGGTGAGTTTAAAGCGCCTCATAAAATTAAATCTTAGATTTAAATTCTCCCTCATATTTTATTGTCTTTTCTTTTCTTTTTCCTGTGGTAAATGGTAATTAGAGTCAATAATCTTTTGCTGAGAGAGCACCTTGTCTTCACAGTGTTTATATCATCATCATCAAAGATCTGCCTTAAGGCCCTGGTGTGTTAATAATTTAAGGTGTGCACAGCCTAGTTATAGCAGGAAGCCTAGTTATTGAGTTTGTAAACCAGCCGATGATTTATGGGAACACCTTGCATGAGTCATGCTCATTAAATAAAATACTTCAGTTTAATAAGGAACATGGGGTAAACAGTTCTTCCCGTTACAGGGTGAGTGTGCAATTGGAGATTGTTGAGTTTTGTCACCAGGTTCTCCAGTGCTATTTTGTCTTAATTGTGCTGGCAGGGCAGGATGGGAGGGCTGAATGTGTGTGCGCGTGCACACACATCTGCACGCGTAGACACAACGCATTGGCCTTCTTCCTCCCCAACAGGGGTTACCAGTCTAGAGCTTTCTCTCCCCTGAGAAGCTGTGTCACAGAAGCCAAATCCTTTGCTAGAGAGAATGCTAAATCTCTTTCTAAAAGGCTACTAATTAAGGAACCAGAAATGCTCATGGAAATAAAATTACAAGAAAAAATCAATATACGGTTGTTAAATGTAGCCCGCATTTAAGAGCCATAACCATATTTTACTGTTAAATACTATGGTTTACTCATTAGGAATTCCTAAGCAGACTGAGACAACAAAAGTTAAGCATAGCATTCTGATCTGTTTAGACAGAAATTTGCACATGGTGTATACTTTTTGTTTTAAATGTCCCATATCTGAGGCTTTGAAAAAAATATTTGAGCCATTTCGTTAGATGTCAGTTCATACCGTTTTCTAACAAACACGATCCAGTGACCGTTTGTATTTCTTTTATTCTGATTATTTGACAGGAGTGTAAAATGGGCCCTGAAAAAGAAGAGCAGCTAGCTTGTTTTGTTTCACAGGCTTCTATACAAAGCGAACTTTGATGTTTGGTTGTGCTTGTTGTGGCGTGATCTCTCGGGTACTTCAGAAAAACTCTCCAAAAGGAAAAAAAAAGAATAGGCAAAGGCAAACTGAACTTCTGTTTTACCTGTTTGAAAAACTCCCCCCTCCCTATTCGATTTGTTAACCTTTGGGGCATTTCTGAGCAATACTCAAAAATGTTCTATAAGAAGAATCACTAAAACAAAAATCAGTTGCATTCATTTTGTACACTAAATAGAGTCAGTGGTTATCAGCTTTTTTTGGGGGGGTGGGAAATGAATGCATCTTGAAAGGGAGCTGCTGCAGCCAGGGGATTTGCTGAGTGAGTAGGTGCGCTTTGTGGTCTCTGTTTTACCACAGAGAAAATGGTTAATCTGTGTTTGAAATTACGTTGCTTCCTTCCCTGGAATTCTACCTGTTTTTAGTCTGAAGTTGAGTTTGCACTAATCCACACTGTCTGTTGATGTGGCTTCTGTATTCAGAAATGCTACCTGCTACTCAAGACAGGAGAGCACCTAATAGCCTGGCCTAATTTTAAATAAAGTTTTACATATTGCTCTGATACTATATGGCACCATATTTCTTTTATGATGAAAAATGAATTATGGAAAAATGCAAAAATGATACGCATTAAACACTTCTATTGGGCATTTTCTACATAATTATCTCAAAACCGTAGAGGTATGTCAGTAGATTTTTGTTTTAGACATAGTAGATTTTTAAAATTTTTATAACACTGCATATTGTAAATGACCCAGTTTCCTAATTATAATCAATTTTATCCAGCTACAAAATATTAAGACATACTACCTTACTCATCTCTCTTCTTTTATACCTTTCCTCTCCATGTACAGAAATCTTATATAGAAAAGGAGTTTTAAGTTGAAACATTTTGTTCAAAACATTTTAAATTCCAAGGGGTCTCATGGGTATTTTAATAAGTAACATTTATAAGAAAAATCAGACTTTTGGCTTCTAGCAGATCAAGAAAAAGTATTTGTATTTGTTTCCATATTATATTTAACAATGTCATATAATTAAGTTCTTACTAAATAATGATTGCATTAAGTGGACTCATGCTATTATCTCAAGCCTCCTTAGGTCTGATAATGTTTTCTTTTACAATAATGGCATACAGATATGGTTTACATATAATTTTTACAATTCTGGCTTTGATCTCAAAAATGTATGTGTTGAAGAATAAATTAAATAGCTGTGAGTTTATAAAAGCATCCGTGTGTGTGTGTGTGTGTGTGTGTGTGTGTGTGTGTGTGTGTGTATGTGTGTCTGTGTGTGCTCTGATAAACTTACTTTAAGACACAGGCCAGGCTCAGTGGCTCAGCCTGTAATCCCAGCACTTTGGAAGCTAAGGCAAGTAGATTACCTGAGCCCATGGGTTCAAGACTAGCCCCGGCAACTTGGTGAGATCTCGTCTCTACAATAAATCAAAAATTAGCCAGGCATGGTAGCACGCACCTATAGTTCTAGCTACTTGGAAGGCTGAGGCGGAAGAATCGCTGGAGCCCAGCAGGTCGACACTGGGATGGCCGTGAGCATACCACTGCACTCCAGCCTGGGCAACGGAGTGAGTCTCCAACTCAAAAATGAAAAAAAAGAGATACAGAGACTGAGACGATTGAGATTTTAATAAATATGTCCAGAGTCATACAATTTTCTTCTAAGGATGAAAATGCACCTATCATTCTTTATGTTCCCACAATACTTTTCCCTCCTTTTAAGGCCTCAAAGCTATTTTCCACAAAGGCCTCATCCCTGCTGGGGTGAAGCTCCACAGCCACAGTGCCTGCAACAGCTCACAAAGTGTCACTCCCTAAAGCTTACTCCTAGGAGGGCTCTTAAAATAAAGCCGCGTCCCCCAAAACTTGCCCTCTGTGTCGGATGGAAGATCAGTCTCTGCGCCGTCCACTTCACACTAAGGTTAATGGATAATGTTTGGGTTTCTTGAAATGTCTCCTCAATTTCTGTTCCTGCAGTCCCATGAGTCAGCAGCCCAAAATAAGGTCGAACCATGAGCATTTTGGAAAACAGTTGTTTTCCAACCCATCTGCTGCAGTTTCCAGGGCACTTGACACACACTCAGCCTGAGCACCCACCTGCCCCAGGGGCCAACAAGCTTTGACACGGGGAGTTTGGCCCTCTTGGAGATGAAGGCAGAGATCATATGTGCAAAGTCACTTTTGCAAAATTCGGGCTTTCTCCTCTCTGCTGCAGATGGAATGATGAGCCTGGGACTCGCAGAGATAACATTTGCACGGAGATCCCGCTGACTGGGCTCTCCAACCAAACTCGCAGAACTCAGCCTTACAAAAAAAAAAATCCCAGGCAAGCCGCTGTCCACCGGCACACCTGTCTGACAGCATCTCAGCTACTACCTTTAAAGACAACAACAAAGAAGCAATTTTTTAAATGCTTCTGTTCCAATACAGTATACTTCACCCATAGAGCCAAAATGTCAGCACAGTGGAAAAACAGATTGCTTATCCATAACCCAAAGATAAATATTTACCAGATTGCAAATACAGTCACTGTCAAAGTCAGCCGGACTAAAAGCAATCTTCCAGGAGAGGGACCCATTTTATGAAGGGTGTGTCTTCAGCGCTTTCTGATCTCGGCCATTTTGCAAGGGAACACTTGGGGACACTGTGGCCAAAAATAATCCTCGGTTTTACTGGCTCAATAGCAGCAACTGCCATGCCAGAAATCATTCCTGCTATTTCTGAAACTCAAACAGAGATTTTCTCTCTAGAAATAAAATCAGAGGTATTCTAGGGGGAAAACAGTGATGGGAAGATAAGATCTTTAAAAATGTCGTGTCAGGAGTTCTCCTCTTTTCTCCCTTTACTTTGTGTGAGGACAGTGCCTACTGGGGCTGCTCCCTCAGCCGCCCAGAATGTATGGTCGCCTCTAGTGCCCCAGGGCCAGAGGAGATTTCTTTACTGGAGATGCAATCAGCTCTAACCAATCAGTAAGAAGGGTTAATCAGCTGATCGATTGGTCCCTGAGCAGCCAGGACCTGGCTCCTCTCTGACTGGCTCTAGCCTGGCCTTGGGGTAAGAGGTTGGGAACTTTTAATTATCCACAGCAGCTACTGCTCTGATTGAATGGTCAATGGGTTTACTACTGAGGCGGCGCAGCTTGAATAATAATAGAAAACAATGTGAACGCTGGCGAGTGCAAACAGAGGGCCTGAAAAGGCACTTGGATATGTAGAGGACCCGTTAAGACGAGTTAATTGCCTGGCAGAAACTAAATTTCAAAGGTCTGAAAGGTGTTTTATCCAAGTGGGGTAGGTGCTGGGGGAGACAGCAGTGAGATGGCGTTTTCTTTTGTTACTCTTCGGTCTGTGACCATTGCTGGCTACACATCCTTTGCCCCAGGACAAAGGATGACTTGCTTACCCCGGTAGTTAAAAAATGTTCACTGGAGGAAATTTGGATTTTGACATTTGCAGGCACTGTCAGGGTTTAATTATTTTTCTTTGTGAACTTCCTGGGGGGGAGGGGTGCATGATTCAATCATGCCAAAAAATATGTGTTCACACCCAGAGGTTTTCTAAAGCTTTGCTCAACTGTGTGGTGTGGAGACCTCTCCACTTTACGTACCACAAACAAAATAAATCATTAATCCAAGAATTAAATGTAATATTCTGATCTTTCCTTAGTCTGCTAAAACAGCTCACTTTTGGGGGTTCCTTCTTTCCTTGAAGATAAAACCAACAAGTGCTTCAGAATAAAAATGATATCTATGTTGAAGTCCTCTGAGAATGTCACAGAAGAAGCAAATGTCCCAAAAGGGCAAAATAACCAGCCAACAACACTATGTGCTGGCAGCGAGGTTAGCAAAAGATGTGAGCAATTTCATAGAGCTGCTGAAAGGGATGTTTGGGTTCAATTTTAAAAAGAAAAGAAAGTCATTTTGGCACAGAGACCGGTGTTTGGAGTGTGGAGAAAAAGGCAACCAGAACCCCTTTGAAAGATGTCAACCGGAATCCTGGTCAAGACCCTCAAATTGTCAAAGATCAGAAATCACTCTATTGCAGCAGATTCTATGTTAAAAATGTGCCTTTCTCCAGTGATCTCACATAAACACTGACTGCTCATCGGGCTCCGCCAGAGTCATTACTATTTATATTACCATACCCTGGCTGTGTGCAGTCAATTCATAATTGTCCAGTTTTTCTAATTAATCACAAAAGATTTTTGTTTTGCCTGCAGCTAGTTCTGGGGTGACTCACGACGGCAAGCCAAAGCTCATACATCAAACACAGGCCCTTTCTCACTCCGGCCTTCTGCTGGGGAATGCGGCCGGCGCTCTCGACCAAAGAGCCTCGCACTGGGCATGTGCAGCCTCAGGCAGAGGAGAAGCCAGAGATCTGTCCTCTACTGTGTGACTTGTTATTTTTATCTGATGCTTGCATTCTCGGCCAAATCAGATCCAGAGAGCACGGTTAGGTTTCTAAATTCAGAGCCTTGCTGCTCTGGTTCCTTTTTCTCCCTCTCTTCGGTCTTCCTCCTCTTCATCTTTTATCAAATTGTGCACACTGTAGAGCTTCCAAAAAAGAGCTTGGAATATCATTTTCCATATTCTACAGTCCTTTCAGTAGTGACTTTTTATGGAGAAAACAACAAAGAATGTCACCAGGAGAAGAAACCCCACGGTTTCTATATTTTATCCTACCAAATCCACATCATGGCAAGGCAGCAGGAAATATCTGTGTAATTTGCAGTTTTCCTTACTGAAAGGTGTTTCGGCAGGTTACCAGCTGGAAAGGTATCTGGTGCAGATAACCTCTAGGATTGCCAGGCAGGAGGCCAGGACCACCACTGGCCTGAGTCAGGACAACCAGGTTCACCTTTTAGAAATGATTGGAAGGTCAACTGGGAAGAAAGCAGGATATGAGCGTCCTGTCTAACCTGCATTGCCAGTGAAGAATTTCAAGGTGGGATCAATCTATTTGGAAGATCTCCTTTGATCACATTCCGTCTGTGTTGGCACTGGCGTGGGGTCAGTGCAGTGACAGGAGAAAGCATGCGGCTTACTCAACATCTATACAATCTTCAGGACTCAGGTGCTTTGGCGATGTCAGATGACTCCTAGTTGCTGATTTTATGTACTGATTAATTTCTCAGGTCTAGTATACTCATTAATGTTCTATAATAAATATATTCCATGCAGCATCAGATATGCATGTTTTCTTGTGTAAGACACTGTTCACAGAGCCACAATGCTTCCGCCTGCCCCTCACCAAATCCAAACTCCACATGTCCTTTGCATCTAGCTAGATGTCATCTCTTCTGAGCAGTCTGCCCTGACCACTGGCCCCCACACCCGCCACCTGTTTCTGTTACCTGTTAGATGCATCTCTCCTGCACTCCCGTAAAAGCTTTGTGCCGCCTCTATCACAGCACACATCACACGCTGTTGAAACTGCTTTTGTACCTGCCTGGTTCCCCCGCATTGCTGAGAGAGGCAGGAGCATAGTGTTCACTCTCAGCTCCACACATCTCCACGTGCGGCTCCAGAAGAGACATACCTCTGAGCAGAAGAGATTTATCATCAGATGGGAAGGTCATAGTGAGTGTGAAGGAGAATGATGACTAAATATAACTTTCTACGTTGATTTCCAGAGCTATTTACCTTCTTATTGCTATTAAATTTTATTTTGTTATAGAGATGTGGGGCCCATGTAAGGAGTTTCCCCACTCCTTGACTGGCGACCTATCCTGTTGACTTCAGAGAACTGTCTCCCAAGCCAGCCCCGCATTCCTTACATGCCAAATCAACCTGATGTTTAGTTCATTTTGAATCATCATAACAATAAAAATAAAGAATGCTGTCGTTATCTCCTGATTAGGGAAAGCCTAACCTACGTGGATTTGTGTTTTGTTGTTTGGCTTTCTTCCTCTCTGCAACCTGTTTGCATCCATGAGGAGTAGGGGGAGGGGAGGAGGGACATGAAAGGGACAGCTGCTTGTTTGATCTAATTAGTGTATTTTTTCCGTTCTTTACTAAAACACTGGGGAAGGGGAATTCCAGATAGTCCTGGGATCTCTACGAGGTAAATTAGTTTTTTAGACAGGAAAGTCTGGGTTTTCGTCAATACAATGGTGGCCTAATTGACAAAGAACCTGAGATCACCAGTCCTTTAGACTCCATGTAATTCATAAATTCTTATGGAGCATATGCTGTATTTTGGCACGTGATGGGTACTGGGAATGGGCCCCACAGGAATGACCCCTACTCTCATTTATGAGCAAACATGAAGCTTGCTCGTCTTCTGGGGAGACATACCTACCCAGGCTATTACAAGCCTGGTGGGTATCATGAAAGGGTGCTCATGAAGGAACCTAGGAAACTTGCAAAGGAAGGAACTAACGTAGTCTGGAGGGAGCATGTCATAAGACCTGCATGCAGAAGTTCGCTTTAAGCCAAGTCATAAAGGATGCCAAGGCTAGAGGTGCCCCAAGCAAGCAGAAATGAAGAGCTGTGTTCCTTTCTTGAGAAGGAGGAGTGATGTTCACAACTGAGGTGTGGAAGTTCAGGGGAAGCTCAACCCCCAGACTCTGAGCAGTTACCAAGACCACTATTGGGACCATCTGTTTTGTACACCACAGGAAAAATTCATTTGTGTCCTAAGGACAGTGGGGAGGCATTGCAGAAGGGTTTTAAACAAGTATGTTCAAGACTCAGATTTCTATCTTCTCCAGAGCATTCTGGCTGTGGCATGGAGATCAGAGGCAAGATGGGGAATGGGGAAGTGATTCAGCAGCCCTCACAGAGGGGTCCAGGTGGGTAATGACGGCAGCCAGGACTGGAGTGGTGACTGTGGGGTTGGAGGGAAGGGGGTGGATTTTAGAGATATTTCGGCGTTAAGAGAAGATGAAGGAAAATGATCAATGGAACTTCCCTGAAGAACAACTAAGATTATTTCTTTGGCATCTCAAGCATTCAGCTCTGTTTCATCTAGTATCTCCAGCCCAAACAAATCTGATTTTAAAGTGATAGATTTAGAAAAAATAAGTTAGGCGTGAGACTAAGACACCTCACTATTGCTGACTGAAACAAGGCTTAGCTAAGAACATTTTTTTTTCTTACCTCATTCATTCTCTCTCTCTCTCTCTCTCTCTCTCTCTCTCTCTCTCTGTCGCCATTATGGTACTGAACATTCACACTTATTTGGAGCTAAAAGAGACCTTATGCAGCAATCTGGGTTCCCTTTATAATCCTGCCCCACACCCACCCAATCTCTTATCCAAATGCGGGAACATTCTGCCCCTAACCCCCACAATTCACTCTTTATTCCGGTCCAGTATAGGCTGAGAGGGCTTGCAAATGCTCCTTCTCTTCTCAAGACTTAAGTTTCTCCCTTGTTAAAATGGAGAAGAGTAGAAACTATACTTATTCAATCTTCTACAAGAAGCATGAGAAAAATCATAGAGATAAGATATACCAAATTGAATTCCTCAGAAAACCAATACCCTATAACCACAAAAAATTCTGAGAGTGGGTCAGTAGTTCCATCTTCCTCTGCCCTCACCCCTACTCCCACCTTAATGATGGCAAAAATAAACATTTGGACAGAGGAAATTACTGATTGCAGATAACTGCTACCAATGTCCCTCACAATATAGTCACCCAGAAAGAGAATTTTTAATCCCCTTGAAAGTTCTAGAAGCCAAAATTATATTATCTGAAACTAAAAGTAAATTAGAAATTTTCAAATGTAAACAACAAGGACATTTCATATTAATAATAACTCTAGGCATAGTCAAGTATCTTACTATGTTTCTAGTTGTATTTTTTTACATATTCATAATACCCTCGACAGCCAATTTCTCCTTCTCAGGAAAGGATTCTGAATTCTCAATATGCGCTTTTCTTCTTTTTTTTTCCTCATAAAGAAAAACTACACAAGTGGCTTTAAATTCTCTAATGCTCATATAGCAGGGGTCTTGATGCTAAAAATAGGCACTCTCCCAGGTAACTGAATAAAGGAGCGAATTCCCTTCATACTCCTCTGAAAGAGTTTTCCCAAAATGAAAGAGAATAGCTTTATTTTAAAAACTACCATTTGTAATGGGAAAAATATATGTGTGTGTAAGTAAAAGACTCCTAAACCCAATCCATCTCTTCTTCATTTAGGTGAGATAGTGCATATGGAAGAACAAAAATTCCACATCAACAAAATAATTTGCACAGCATTTTTTTTTTTTTTTTTTTGAGTTGGAGTCTCACTCTGTCCGCCCAGACTGGAGAGCAGTGGCCGCTCCCGGCCACCGCAGCCTCGACCTGCTGGGCTCCGGCGATCCTTCCGCCTCAGCCTTCCGAGTAGCCGGAATTACAGGCCGCGCTACCACGCCCGGCTGATTTTTGATTTATTGTAGAGATGAGGTCTCGCTGCCCAGGCGGGTCTCGAACCTGCGGGCTCAGGCAATCCACTCACCTCAGCCTCCCAAAGCGCGGGATTACAGGCTGAGCCACCGAGCCCGGCTGCACAGCATTTTAAAGCCTGTTGAAACAAGATTTGAACTCTAGAGGAAACACAGTCACTCATGGGGCGGGTGAGGAAGCAAACAAAGAGAATCACCTCAGCTTCACCCCTGGGTGTCTAATGAAATATTGAAAAATAAAGAAGGATAGAAAAGACATTTAGGATTTGATTGGAGAGAATTTCTGTAGGAACAAAGGAGTTTGTCTTTTCTAACCACTAAAAGCTTTCCTTATTTGTCCTCTACTCCAATTCCAATCCTACCTCTCACCCAGGAAACGACTTCCAGCTTCTTTTCCACAGGTGATAACCTGACCTAGGATGGGACCTTCTCGGGAAATCTGACTTGTCCTGGCGGCAAAAAGCTCTGGGAAGCCGCAAGCATAGTCCCTAATCTGATCTGCAAACCTGAGCATTCAGCTACAGAGCTCATCTGTTCCTGAGCCCCAGGTTAGAATTATAGATCTTTTCACTAAAAGTTGAGTCCCAGGATAAACCAACCATTCTTTGTAGAGCTTCCATCAGTTACTTGGAACTGAGATCTCCTTCCTGCAGGCAAATGGATGGGGACAGTAGTGAGAAGCCACTGACTGCACTGTCCTCCTCACAAAGACCAGGGACACATGACCCACACTGGTTGGAGGCCTCGTTGTGCACCACTGCCACCTTTGTCCCTGTGGCTTTCAGGAAGGATCCAAAGTGCTGGGATGGATAAGCAACACACTAAGGTGAGAAAAGGAAAAATGTCTTCCTCCTCCTTTCTTGCCATTCCTGCTCTTATTTTTACTTCCAGACGTGTAGTCACAGGACAGATACTTCTGTGAAGCGAAGCACTTGCTCTGTTTATAAATACCCTCATAATAAAAACGTAAACCAAAAAAGACCTTCAAAGACTTGCATTTTCAATGAGTCTTTTCCTGGAAAGGGTAAAAATTAAGACTGAAACCCAAATTTTTAAGAAACATCTCATTGAAAAGCTCACCTCTCCTGCAACTCTTGAAGAGTTGCAAATGAGTCAGGATAAGGCGGGAGCCTGAAAACTCAAGTCGCTTTAGTTCAGATCGCGTGATTTTTCATCCTTTGGCTAAAGCTACAATTACAGAGAAGGCTCTCAATCCCCAGCATTCTGGAAGTGAGTCATCGGATGAACTGTGAATGGAGCTA
The DNA here is from genome assembly GCF_000164805.1 of Carlito syrichta. Classification (NCBI taxonomy): domain Eukaryota; kingdom Metazoa; phylum Chordata; class Mammalia; order Primates; family Tarsiidae; genus Carlito; species Carlito syrichta. The sequence continues at coordinate 261,668 of NW_007017744.1, forward strand.
TTACTGAGCGGCTGCTCTTCAGAGACAGAGAAAAGTGGATTGAGGTGGAGTTTTCGCTGATTTATAAGCATTAAATCAGATGAGGATAATGGCAAATATGCCTAGGTTTCTTATAACACCATATGAACAGCAATCACTCTCCAATACCTGGAGGAGTAGCTCCCAACACGCAGGTAATATAAGCAGCAGGAAAGGAGGTTGAAAGTGACTTTCTGTCATCCCCGCATTAGTGGAAAGGTAAGATGAATGTTGCGTCTTGAAATGCCTAGCATTTTTTTGCCTGCTATTATTAACCTTGCATGCTTCTAAGCAGCACGGGGTCCTGGAGAAAAAGGTTATAACAAGTGAATATTTGAGGGCAGAGATTGCTATCAAAGGTAGGCTGAATTGTATTTGCTTCTTTTAACCTTCCTTTGTGCTTGCTATCCACTATTTTGATGCAGCTGCTCCTTCCCAGTTCTAAAGACTTCACAAATGCAGCAGCTAAATGGAGTTGTGCAATGTGAGACTCAAACCAAGGACCTGAAATCATTAAACCGGCCCTCCTCCTGGATGATGGGGAAGTCCCATCCGAGAAGTGCTGACGGGCTTGTCCCCATTGCCAACTTCAATCACCAGAAGGAACTTCGTTTTTTATAGCATCATCCTTCTCTTGGTGTGGGCCCTCTAGTCTGATTTTCCTTTTTTATCAAGCTAAAGAGGATATATTTTATCATAATGGCTTTATATCCAGTGTGTGTAGGCCAACACAAATAGGGTATTACAAGTTAAAGAACTGTACCTCAGGCACCATTTTATTAGAACTAGTGTTTACATCAAACAATACATCCTAAGCACTTTATATTAAGCGTGGACAAATCATTTGCCTGAGGATTAGGTGTTGTGCCATTGAAATGTAATCCTTCTGTTGATTTTTTTCTTAACGGCCAAACCAAACATGGTGAAAGAAGTAACTGTAAAAGCTGCAACTGGAGCGTTATTATCCTACATCTCAAGCATAAACTAAAAACTGAAGCTGGAGTAATACAGCAATATCAATTGCAGTGTTTACTTCCAGCACACACCTGTCTCTGCGGCGTCTAATGTATGTAACTAAGTTTGCTTTGATTACCGGAATGCACCGATTACAGCACATTCTCAAAGTACATAAAGTAGAGAAAAGAAAGCACCATGCCCAGTAGATGACTTACCAAGACCTCTCAAATTCCCTTCAACGTGGCATGGCCCAGAGCATCCCTTCTTTTCAGCTATCTTCTCCCTGAAAGGCGACAGAGTGCGGGGACAAGTCCTTATGTACAGAACCACCAATGCAGGGGATTTGTACTTTCTTAGACCAGGACCATATTCCTTAGGACACTGCAAAAATGATTTGTAAATAGTCATCAGGCCTATTTTTGTACTAGAGATTTGTTATATGTATGATCCCTAAGATCTTTTGCTAGTGAGTTTGTCTTATAGTCAAAGACACTTCTTTTTTAAAAATTTAATTGAGACCAGGTGTCCGTTACCCAGGCTGGAGTACAGTGGGACTACTACAGGCCCCACCACCATACCCACCTAGCTGTTTGTTTGCTTGTTTGTTTGTTTGTTTTAGAGGTGAAGTCTCACTATGTTGCCCAGAGCTGGTCTCAAACTTCTGCTTTGGCCTCCCAAGGTGCTGCAATTACAGGCATGAGCCATCACACCCAGGAATTTTTTTCATATAAGTTCAAATGAGACATTCTATTACAACAAATCCTTGCTTTATTCCAAATTCTATAAATAAAGATTTGCCCAGCAAAGAGGACACATAAATCAGCATAATAAAGTGGTTAGAAACAGAGTCAGAGCCGAGCATGGTGGCTCAAGCCTGTAAATTCAGCATTTTGGGAGGCCGAGATGAGAGGATTGCCTAAGTCTAGGGGTTCAAGACCAGCCTGAGCAACTTGGTAAGACTACGTCTCTACAGTAAATAAAATTTTTTTAAAATTAGCTGGGCGTGGTGGCATGCACTTGTAGTTCCAGCTACTTGAAAGGCTGAGGCAGAAACATTGCCTGAACTCAGCAGGTGGAGGCTACAGTGGCTATGAGCGTGCCACTGCACTCCAGCCTGGGTGACAGAGTGAGATTCTGACTCAAAAAAAACCAAAAACCAGAGTCAGACTTTCTGAGTTTGAATCTTTGTTCTGCCACCTGCTAGCTGTGTGATCTTGGGGTACTTTTTCTTAACTTCTCTGAACAATCACTCCTACCTCCTAAGTTTCTGTGACCAAGTGAGATCATCAATAGAAATGACTCTCAAACTCACTTAGCATCAGCTATGGCGCTAGACTGGGGGAGTCTCTGCTTCCTGTCTTTAGCCCCCTCTGGGCCTCCCAGACCGGTTTTTCCAACAGAGCAGAAATAAAATATTCGAAGGAGAGCGCTGATCAAAGAAAACTATGCTTGAGGAGCTCTTCTCCATACATACTTCTGTGGCCCAGGTAAGGCTGGTCACCTAACAGTCTCAACTTAATAACAACTTTTCTTCCAGCCTAGTTGTAATGTAGATATTTCTTTCTGAATCTCTCTGCGAAAACCATGTCACCTGCACAGGTGTGCCAAGCAACGACATGGGAAATGCAACGTTGTGATCAACAGTGTACCTTCTGCCGAACTGGACTACAGAAATAGTTGGACAATTATTGGATAGCAACCCTACAGGAGGTCTTTTGTTTTTGTTGTTTTTGGTTTTTGGGTTTTTTTTTTTGGAGTCCAGGTCTCACTCTGTTGCCAGGCTGGAGTGCAGCGGGGCAATCACAGCTCACTGCAGTCTTGAACTCCTGGGCTCGAGTGATCTTCCCACCTTAGCCTCCCGAATGGTTGGGACTACAGCTATGTGCCACCACACTAAGCTAGATTTGTCATTTTGTTTTGTAGAGACACAGTCTCGCTATGGTGCCCAGGCTGATCTAGAACTCCTGGGCGCCAGCGATCCTCCTGCCTCAGCCTCCCAAAGCACTGGGATTACAGGTGTGAGCCACCGAGCCCGGCTCTACTGGTTAATTTTTAAAGGTCACAAATAACCAAACAGGATACTTGGGTAAGCTGTTGAATGCTTGATTGGATTTATTAACTCACTTAACAAAACCTCTATTGATTGCCTAATTTATGACAGACATGGTTCTTGGTACCTGGGTTACAAAACCTGAGAGAGACCTTACAAGTAGATTCATTCATTCACTCACTCCTTCGTGCACACATCCCTTCATTTAACTAGTACTCATGTGCCTGTCCATGTGCCAGCACACTAGAAAGTGAGAAAGGAATAACAGTGTGTCCATGGGGACACATCAATAAGTGAAACAGATGAGGCCCCTGCCTGTGAATTCTTGGTCCATGGGTTTCTGAAAATGAAAATAAACAACATCTTATAAATACTCTTAAATCTTTATTATCTGAAAAATCACAGGATGCTTCTCTGTCAGCAACATCCAGATCTTACTTTTGTTTGGGGACTTTAATCCAACCAAGTCACAAACCAGAGGAGTTAAACATGTTCAAAATATAAGCCCCCTTTGCAATCTGCTGCCAACAGACTCATTCTAAGGTTCATTTTGCAATATCTAATTAAAAACATAAAGACAAGGGTCCTCATTTCAAGGATTCTGGAAGTGCTCAAAGAGGCCAAAGAGGCCAATGAGAAGGTGAACAGCTCACATGGGCCCAACTTTCCTGAACATATGTCTATTTCTGAAAAGAAATAGAAGTATGCAAAGACTGTACAACATGTATTTCCCCCACAGAATTGCCTAGAAATCATGAAAAGACAAAATTCATCATCTGCTTTATATTCCTGAATAAATAAAGCATAGAAAAATCATATGATCTGAGAGCTGTACTGAGGCATCAAGTAAGGAATTTTCTTCCTTTTAAGGATTAGTGTGGGAAAGTTCAGTCCTCTTTCCTGTACCATTAATTGTCTTGTACATAACTCTCAGTGAGCCTCTTCTTCCCCTGTTCCCCCATTTCAATCCAGAGCAAATTAAGGAGAATTCTCACCAAGCTCACACCAAGAGCTTCTCACCAGCTTCATGGCATTTGGGACAAAACAATTTTCACATATTTTTATGCACAACAAGAATCTATTTTTGTCTTCAAGAACCCTTCATCCTATTTTTTTTTTAAAAAGACCAAAATGTTCTAAGTAAGACATATAACAGCACTCACGGCTTTATTTTTTTTACCCCTTAACATTTTCCCTTTGTACATTTCTTTTAAGTGTAGAACTAATTTCTTCAAACTCAGTTTTCCACATCTTTCAGAGTAGCAGTTTCATAATAAAAGCATTTATCTGAAGAATATTCCAGTCATTAGTACATGAATCCCTCTCCTTGGTACTATAGAGGAATCAGTAAATCTTCAAATGCATGAAACTTTATTAATCTAAAGAAAAATTAAAAATACTGCGCGTCTTTTCAAACACAAATCTTGCCTACCGCCTTCTCCACAATCTTGATTCTTTTGGTAGATGACTTTCCTCAGTACAGCTCTTAATGTTTTAATGTAGAGAACGTCTGTCGTTCTCAACCTTAGATTTCTCCACCTTTTTTTCTACAAGAGAAGCATTATGGCAACCAACATTATATAATGTGTTTCTCCTATTCATTTAAGAGGACTTTCTAGTATTAATCTCCCATGGAGTTCTCCTAAATGTCACAAACCATTTAGGAAATGGTTAGGAAGTGGATTTGTATATACAACTCTCACATATACACCTCGTGATGCAGAAATCTGTTACACTGAAATTAACCATGACAGAATTTAGAAACTAGCAACCTTACTTGATATATTTTGTCCCAAAGCTTCTTTTACATAATTTTCAAGTCTGATCATTCATATATTCCGGCAAACATGCCTCACTCCCTGACTTCACTTACTGAAATAATTAGACTCAATCTCTTTAGTATTTCTGTGTTTTCTCCAGTTCAGAGGAGCCTACTCATTCCAACGCAGCCGCCTCCTTATTGTTCTGTGCAACAAGCTCTGAGTAATCAAAAGGAGGTGCACATTTGCTCCCGATGGAAAGTAATGAAGTGTCAATTTGTTAGAAGCAAATGCCTTTTCAATCCAATGTGACTATTCAGTTAAGAAACTTTTTTGCTTTGCTGAAAAAGAGGTGAAAGCACTTAAGTCATTTAATGATTTGAATTATCAAATATTATTTTTAATGTGCATGCATCCAGTTGTATAATGAAACAATATAGGCTTTGATATATACAAATTAATGTTCGAGAACAGTTTAAGAGTACAGCTGTTCTAAAAGGAACTTGCACCTGCAATTCATCAGAAGCTATGGACTTTGAAGTTTTATTCTGCTACAACTTTCAAGTTAATCACTCCCTCCTCTGTGCTCCATTGGAACTTGTATAAATTTATATTTATGACTTCACTGCTGTGTTTGTTTTCTTTTCTATGTCCTCTGCTAGACTGTGAGATACTTGAGGGAAGGACCCATGGCTTATTAATCTTTGTATCCCCAAAGCATAGTATTCAACAAGCACATATCAAACTCTCTCTGACAGTGACTGTTCTGAGTACTCATGGAACCTACATCTTTCTGTTGCATAATAAAAAATTTTAAGTAAGCCAAGTTGCATTTATTGCTGCCCTCGACATTTCATTATTCTTTTCAACTTAATCTTTATCAACCCATGTCTGAGTCTGGCAGTATATTTATCAGGTTTCATCCATTTGCAGGGAAGCCCTGGTGACCTGAATGCCCATTGCCAGAGGCATGAAAAATATATGATCCAAGAAAGAATGCTTGGCTGCTGACGGCCCCAGAGCCACATTGGAGAGCAGTGTTTTGAAAGACTTGAACCTACTAGTCCTCATAACCTCCATAGATAGACCGTGTCCTGAAACAGAGTATTCTAGCCTATGCGTCTGTAACCCCATGTGAATTTTCCTTTGTAACCTCTGACTCATCCTCTAAGGCTGAGCAAATCATCATCTTCCACGTCCTCTGTTTCTTCACCCATATAATGGGACTGATGATAATAGATGTGACTGACATGATTCACTGAAAGGCAAACAAGACCTAAGGCAATTTTGTTCAGTATTTAGTGCCACTCAGAAAAATGCTTAAAGAGGCCAAAGTGAAAAAGAAGACAACGGTAAATCCTTTCTTTCTCCCAAGAGAAAACTTCAAGAAAATCTTCATCTTTTGTCATGGCCACTCAACCTGTGTTAAGTCTTCGCTCTCTGCATTCCCTTTTGAGAGTCCCAGAGAACATGTGAAAGCAACACAACAGGATGATAGATGGAGGAAGAACACAGAATTCTAAACCAATACTTTGTTTTTACATAGAAATTGACTGGGAGTGATAAAGGTTATATGACTTAGCAGAGACCACATCACTAATTGGTGATGCACTAGGACGAATCCTATGATACCAGACTTCTTAGAATTATCCACAGGAACCTCTTCCACACCTCCGCCAGGGCAGCAAACTGGGATAACATTTCTTAAAAGCAAGTTACACAATCTTTTTTAATAGCCTTAAATACATGCATAGTATTTGACCCAGAAATTCCACTTTTAGGAATTTGCCATAAGAAAGTAATCAGAGAAATGCAGTATGATTTAGTCACGAAGATGTTCAGAGCAGAGTAATGTATAGCAAGAAAAAATGGGAGGTAACATACATGCACAATAATAGTGGGTTGATTAAATAAATAATGGCACATATACATAGGGAAAACTATACAACTACAAAAACTGCAGGGTAAAAGATTGTTATCAGCATGCTAGATGAAAAAAGAAGATGGCAAAACAATGTATACATGAGATCCAAATTACAAAAAAAAAAAATTGCAAGGGAGGTAAAGAATAACCCAGATGAGGTTAAGATAGAGTCAGGGAAACGGAAGAAGCTGGTGTCATAGATGCATCATCTTCTGCAGAAATTGCCATGGCCTGTGTTTTTAGGAACTTCAAAGAGCTATCACTTGACACACACTAGTTTGTTCGATGTACTTTAGCTGAAAGTCACCAACCGAAAGATGTTAAAAGAATGAATGGGAAAGGTCATAAAGTAGAGATCAAGAATGAGGATTGGTGAACAGAAGAGGAGTGGCCAGAAGGGTGTAGTCCAAGATGAGAATCCAGAAAGAGATGAGTGGAATGGGTGGAGCTCTGAAGATGAATAAGAGATGCTGATAAACTCTGACCTAGAGGACGTCATAATGAGACATTCAAAAGATAATAGGGGCAGGCAGTGATGATAAAATCTATCCAGGATCTAACAAGAGGTGAAAGTAAGGAGATGCCATGGCAGAGTAATTACTGAAATGTTGTTGATTAAAAAAAGGCATTCTTTGCCAGGGTTTCTAAATGTCATGGCATAGAACTACAATTATGAAAATTTTATATCTGTGGCAATATAATTAATAAAATGAATAATACTTTACCAATGTGAATGATGTCCCAGAAGGTAAAGGATACTATCTGCCATCACCCACCTTCTTCCTTTCCTTATTCAGCACCATCATGAAAAAAAAAGGGCTATGAAGTCACAAGCCCAGGTTGAGTTTCTGATTTGCCATTAACTTCCTGACTGTCATGAGACTCAGCTTGCTCATCTGCTAAATGTGGATAATAGTAATCTACCACACAAGATGTTTGCAAAAACAAAGTGAGTTAGTATGTGTGAAAAACGCAATGCATAATAGACTTTTGATACATATTTGCATCTCCTCACCCCATTACTGGCAAAGTACTCCATTCTATCTTCTGAAATCTGACTGCTATAAAGTTCTTTTTTCTTTTTTCTTTCTTTTTAGTTGGAGTCTCACTCTGTCGCCCAGACTGGAGTGCAGGGGCTGCTCCCGGCCACTGCAACCTCGCCTGCCGGGCTCCAGCGATCCTTCCGCCTCAGCCTTCCGAGTAGCTGGAACTACAGGCATGTGCCACCACGCCCGGCTGATTTTTTGATTTATTATAGAGATGAAGTCTCGCTGCCCAGGCGGGTCTCGAACCCGCGGGCTCAGGCAATCCACTCACCTCAGCCTCCCAAAGGTGCGGGATTACAGGCTGAGCCACCGAACCCAGTTTAAAAAACTTTTTCATCCAAAATATAGCCCAGGATAATTTCTAGAATGCAATTCAGTGTGGGGAAAAAAATGACCACTATTAAAAGCAAAAAGAAGACAAGGACAGGGGACTTCATTACCTGTCCAACTTCCCTTTTTATATTTGAGCATATTTTCACTCAAGAAATTGTATCAGGCAGATAAATGGTAGGTGAAGCTGCTTTGTTCAATAGTGAGCACTGATTCTTCATGTAGAAAAAAGACAGCAAGCCGGGCTCAGCGGCTCAGCTTGTAATCCCGGGCTTTGGGAGGCTGAGGTGAGTGGATTGCCTGAGCCCGCGGGTTCGAGACCTGCCTGGGCAACTTGGTGAGACCTCATCTCTACAATAAATAAAATTAGCCGGGCATGGTAGCGCATGTCTATAGTTCCAGCTATTTGGAAGGCTGAGGCAGAAGGATCGCCGGAGCCCAGCAGGTCGAGGCTGCGGTGGCCGGGAGTGGCCACTGTACTCCAGTCTGGGTGACAGAGTGAGACTCCAACTCAAAAAAAAAAAAAAAAAGACAGTAGCTCATACACCTTTCCAAGTAGTTAAGGGTACCTCAGCCGGAGCTTCAGCCAATAAAACGTACTCCAGAGGTGAGTATTTTATAATTTTATTAGTGTTATCACTGATATTAATATTTATATTTGAATAACCATTTATATTTTCAAATCACTTTCATAACCATCATGTCATCAGATGGAACATCAGAAAAGAAAATGAAAGCAGGTGTTATTAACACCATATTTCAGATTAGAGCCCTCAGGCTAGAGAAGTTAGATAACACCCCTAAAATAGAGCTTGGAAAATTCTTTGTTACTCTTCATGGAATTCATGTGGTTTTATTAGTTAGTGAATTCCTTGAAGAAAGGCACCAGTTGCAAAATTCTCCAGATGTTATTGGCTAGATTGTGCTCTACCTTACCTCTCAAGTTCATAGGTTGAAGTACTAAAGCTTAATACCTGAGAATGTAACTGTATTTGAAAATAGGGCCTTTAAAGAGGTTATTGGGGTAAAATGAGGTAATTAGGATAATCCCTAATCCAATATGACTGGTGTCTTCATAAGATGGGGAGTGTCAGTGAGGACATGTGTGGACACATGTGAGGACATGTGAGGACACAGAAAGAAGGCAATCATCAGCAAGTCAAGAAGAGAGGCCTCAGAAGAAGCCAACCCTTCGAACACCTTAATCTCAGACATTCTAGATTCCAGGACTAAGAGGAAATACGTTTCTATTGTTTAAGCTGCCCAGTCCATGGCATCTTATCATGACAGCCCTAATGAACTAATACACTGGGTAGTCTTGATTCCAAGATCTTGATGGGTGTAAAAATGTTCATTAGCAGGTTCATTACAGCATCACCAGCTAGTGACTTAAAGCCCCATGCACCTCTGTGTTGTGATATGGGTGGTCAACAGAGTTGATGGCACTTGTCTCTCTGCCGTGCTCCCCAGAGCAGTAGAGCCCACTCATGACCTCTAACTCACCCATCTATCTCTCTTGAATGTAGGCTGTACCGACCATCTGAAAGGCCAAGTAGGTCTCACTGAGATACTGCAGTGGTTTCTAACAGGAAACTCCATGCCTCTAAAACACACCCATAGATGCAACTTTCCTTGATAGACAATAGTGATGGGAAGGATGAGTGGAACAGTCCAGCCTATCATTTATTTTTATTCTTATTGTATTTTTCTCAGAGTCTCACTCTTTTGCCCAGGCTGAAGTGCAGTGACACACTCACAGCTCATCACAGTCTCAATCTCCTGGGTTCAGGTGATCCTTCTGCTCCAGCCACCTGAGAAGCTGGGACTACAGGCATGCACCATCACATCTGCTCATTTTTTAATACTTTTGTAGAGACGAGGTCTTGCTATGTTGCTAGGCTCAAGCTCCTATGCTCAAGCAATCTTCCCACCTTAGCCTCTCAAAGTGCTGGGATTACAGGAGTGAGCCACTATGCCTGGCCTATCATTTTTTTAATAGAGCAGTGACATCTCAAGCAGAAATGAGGCTTTGGGGTCACCCAAATCACATAATTTAAGATCCTTATCTTGGCATTCAGGTACACCACCAACATCTGAACTAATTGTTCATTTCCAAAACCCAATCACAGACATGGATATTCTATTTGAACAAATAAGAATACTAGATATTACTGACCAGTTGTCCCTGATGGAAAAAAATAAAAGGAACCTGAATCTTTCCACTTGTCATCTACCACACCTCTCTTCTTCATAGCCTTTCACCACTAAAAAGCTGGGCTTAAATTTGAATTGGACACATTGCTTTTTGTCATTATCTGCATCTTGCAATTAACAGGAATTTTATGCAGCACAATGACTCCACCTGACTATTTTATATGTAAATAATGATAAATGTATATTGCAAACACAGGCTCTTCTTGAAGAGGGCACATATGTGCTGTTCTAGGACCTCTTCGAATAATTAGTACAGAGTCCCTGATAAATGTGCATAATTGGTGAATAGAAAGCAGTGTTTGGTTTGGTCACTTCCTGATAACTGTACCTTTGAGTGCCAGGTCTTCCAACAGTAAAGAGTGACCACAATTTTAAGACCAATATATTGCCTCTTAGGATCTGACTATTACATGTATACCTTAGCCTTTCAAGGTAATCAGTTTAAATGTGGAAACCGATGTGTAGGAAATAGATAATGAGTTACCAGAGATATATGGTCTCAACTAAGCCATGGGACAAACACAAGGTATTATTATCTCAAGGAAGCAGCCAGACTTTCTTGGCATAATTATTCCAGGTTTTGCCAAACCTGGTGGATGACTCATATATCTTCCCAAAAAAACTTTTTCTAGAGCCTTCTTCTCCCCACAGCTTTTCCTCCAAATCTTTGAAAGGAACACCTTCAATAAATCAACAAGTGTTCATTGAGACCCTGTGGATGGTTTAACACAAGCCCCTCTTTCTTAGGGGCTTATAATCTAGTTGCAAAGAAATATTCAACACACCTGAAACTTTTTAAAACTAGGTGTTGTGTGATGCAATTTGCCTGTATTATGTAGCAGATGTCTGTAACAGACTGCATATATCCATGAGGGTCCAAGCTGACATCTGTGTTTGCTCATGCTTTTGTTCCTAGTACCTACAACAATGACTGGTTCTTAGGCGCTATTCTTGAGTATAAATGAATAAAGTGCATATAACAAAATGTAATAGGAATCCAGAGAAAGAAGACATCAATAAAAATCAGAGTTATGGTAGTGATTTCCTGGAGGAGATGACCTGGGTCTCAGAAACTCAGAGGTCTTCTCACAGGGAGTCATGAGCAATGAGAAGGATGAATAAGACATGAGGAGAAAAGTCCACAGTTCTTAGGTCCACATGGACCCAAGTCTACTCAGTCCACCAAAGTTTTTTCATTGTCCATCAGCCCCATACAAGGTTCACGTTCCCCTTACCTTGCTTAGAAGCCGTGATCCATCTGGTTTCTCTTCCCCCCACACATTCCCTCAACTACTTTTTCCCTCTCCCTGCTGTCTTGAGCTCACTTGGCACAACTTCCAAATCTGGTTAAACCCAAGTCGTCATCTGTTCAGCATCTGCCCCCCAACTGAACATGACCAGGGGAAAACACACACTTATATTAACAGGTTTTATTTTAAAGAGAGATCTCATTTTAAATTTACAAACAAAATTTCAAGTGGCTTTCAAAACTTCCCAACAACACTAAATATCCGGTCAATTCAGTTTCTCATCCTCCAAAATGACTATTTATTCCATATCTTTCTCTCTCTTCCCAAAAATTTTAAAAGACCCCTTCCCTATTCCCTTTCTTTGATGACACAATGATACTGTTTAATTTCTCAGGAAAAAAAAGAGAAACAATACGAGATCCACCTTACCTTGCCACAATTCAATTCTACCAACCTACTTGCAAGCAAAATTATTTTCCCTATTTCCTGCCATCTAAGGCCAATTATCCACTTGTGCTGTAAAGTTCACACCCTTTTGCCTATTTAAGGGCTTAACAATTCATATTATCTCCTTTTTCTTCTGATTCATCTATTTTTCCCCTTTCTTCTGAACCACTTTCATCTACATGCAAAAATGTCTTAGTACTTTTCCTCTTTAAAAAATCTACCCTTGCCAGGCGTTGCAGCTTATGTCTGTAATCCCATCACTTTTGAAGCCCAAGGCAGGTGACTCACGTGCACCCAGGAGTTCAAGACCAACTTAGACAACATAGCAAGACCTCTATCTCTACAAAAAATTTCAAAAGTTACCTGGATGTGGTGGTGCACACCTACAGACTCAGCTACTGAGGAGGCTGAGGCAGGAGGATCGCCTGAGCCCAGGAGGTTGAGGCTGTGGTGAACCGTGATCATGGGACTGCACTCCAGCCTGGGTGACAGAGTGAGACCCCCACCAACTCAATTTTTTAAAAATCCACCCTTGACCCCACATTCCTATTATTTGCTTCCCTTTACAGTGAAACTTGAAAGGATTGTCTGTACTCACTGTCTCCACTGCTTTACTGACCATTCTCTCCTTAATCCACTTCATTCAGAATTTCATCCCCCACTGTCCAACTGCAGCTGCTCATGTTTAGGTCATTGCATCAAATCTAATTGTCGATTCTCTGTCCTCATTTTTCTCTCAACAGGATTTGACACAGATGACCACCTGTTCCTTCTGGAAATATTACAGCTCTCAGGACACCATTTCCTTCTGAGTTTCCTCCTATTTCACTGACCATTTCTTCTCAGTCTTCCTTGATAACTCATCCCACACTGTCCATTAAATATTCGAGCACCCCTGAACACAACCTTAGCCTCAATGCAAGCACCTCCCTATCCAGGTAATGTCTTCTTGATCCATGGCTTTCAATCCCATCCTCTCACTGGTGATTTCCAAAGCATATTTCCAGCTCTGATCTTTATCTTAAATACCAGATGACTATATTAGTTTAACACTCCATATCCTCACTTAAACTTATAAAAACGGAGCTCTTAATTTTCCAATCTAAACCACCTCTTCCCTTGATCATCCTCATCTCAGAAAATGGCCCCACAAATCACCCTGTGGCCCAAACCACAAATCTAAGAGTCATCCTTGACTCCTCTCTTTCCGTCTTACTGTGTATCCAATCCATTATTATCAAGCTCTTTGCCAATCCCTTAAAACGTACACTGAGCCCTGCCTACTTACTGCCTCACCTCTGCCCCCTCCAACTCCAGGCCACCGCCAGTTTTCACCTGTACCCTACCACAGCCAAGCGGCTGATCTTCCTACATCCTTCCTCCTCCACAACAGAATATTCTCCAAGAACAGCCAGATTATTATGTTTAAGCTATAACTTGAACCACCTTGCTCCTGTGCTCTGCTCTTCCTGATGACTTCCCACTGCACTTAGAATAAAATTGAAGGTCCTTCTTACAGCCCACAAGTCCCTAGCTCTCCAGCTACTGGCTGCTTCTCCTCATCCTCCCCTTCTGCCCCTCGATCATGCCTCTCCATTCACACAGTTGACCAGAGCTTGTTCTTTTCCACCTCTTCCTGCAATGCTTTCCACCCAAAGTTCGCATCACCACCAATTCAGATGTCTGCTCAGATGTGACCTCCTCAGAGTGATCCCCATGTCCACTCTGTGAGAAATGACAATAACCACCCTCAGTCTCCCTCCAAGGCCATGTCATGCCTTCTTTTTTTCCCAGCTCTGGTCACTTTAGGAAACTATATTATTTACTAACTTGTTTACTTATTATTTATCTGTCTTCCTGTCTGTAATATGCATTCAATAGAGAAAGGAAACCTTGCTTGGCTTCTTTATCACTGTAATAACAAACCCAAGGTGAAGCATTTAAAAAATATTGTTAAGAAAAGGAAGCAAGAGAGGGAAGGAGGAAGAGAGTGAGGGGAGAGGGAAGGGAATTATGTTCTTTGGTATCAGATCATTTCCATGAATTCCTCATGAATAGGCATCAAACATACCTTCATGTTACCAATTTTGCAAACAGCTGGTATAAGCCTAAAGTTAGTAGGTTTTCTGTCCTGTCCCATAATCCAGCACACACCCTGACTTAGCTTGATTAAAATTAGATCTTGTGGTGGCTAGATTTGGATTACCATCTAACAGGCACATTCTTTGAATGAATTCAGGCTATCCGCTGCTAAAAATATCTGTCTTAAAGAACAGCTATCCCCATAGAATTGCCTTGACTACCTGGAGCATTGAAAAATGTGAATTCCTGGAGATCTGAATGCCCAACCCACTATTATCTGCAAAATAAACTTCAAATGCAGATGAAGTTTCTTCTTTTTATGAGACACTGTGCATAGGAGATGAATAACAGTATTGCCCTCCGGGACATATTCGTGGAGACATATTCATGGAGGCATTCTTGGGACTAGAAGAGATTGCTGGGCATTGGCATACACCACTTCCTAGCTCACAGCTTTTACTATCACCCCCAGACTAAGAACACTCCATCACTTCCACATGTCTACCAAAGAAGTCCCAGCGTCTCAGTCTGACACTCAACCTTTTCTGTTCCTTCCCTATGAAGATCCTCCTGACCACCCTCCCACTTACCCCTTAGACAAGCTGCCTTCCTCACAGTTTTCTGCAGAATATATACCTGTTCCCTGCTTTAAACTGTTCATCAAGCTTGACCTTCTCCGTCCATTTGGACTGCTATAACAAAATACCACAGACTGGATAACTTATAAACAGTAGAAATGTGTTGCTCACAGTTCTGAAGGCTGGAAGGTCCGAGTCACGGTGCCAGAAGATTCAGTGTCTGGTGAGGACCCTGATCCTCCTAGAAGGCACCTTCTTGCTATACCCTCATGCTGTAGAAGAGGCAAGCAAGCTCTCTTGGGCCTCTTTTATAAGGGCTCTAATCCCATTTATGAGGGTGGCGTCCTCATGGCCTAGTCACATCCCAAAAACCCCACCTTTTAATACTATCACAATGTAGATTATGTTTCAACATGTGAATTTTGAGGGAGAATGTATTCAGCAATAGCACCCTCCCCCTTTGTTTCAGTTTAAGAGGCTACCCACTGTGAAGTGTTGTTGGTATTTTTGGTGGTGGTGTTTAGATTAGAAAATATAGTTTGTAGCGGGGTTCGGTGGCTCAGCCTGTAATCCCGCGCCTTTGGGAGACTGAGGTGAGTGGATTGCCTGAGCCCGCGGGTTTGAGACCTGCCTGGGCAACTTGGCGAGACCTCATCTCCACAATAAATCAAAAAATCAGCCGGGCGTGGTAGCGCACGCCTGTAATTCCGGCTACTCGGAAGGCGGAGGCGGAAGGATCACCGGAGCCCAGCAGGTCAAGGCTGCGGTGGCTGGGAGAGGCCACTGCACTCCAGTCTGGGCGACGGAGTGAGACTCCCACTCAAAAAAAAGAAAGAAAGAAAATATAGTTTATTTAGAAAGTAAATTAGAGAGAGAAAGAGAAAGAGGAGATTCACCTCCCCAAGGTAGGGGAGGGGGCCAAAGCCAGGAAACATGGCAACAACCATAGCTCCAAGAGCACATGGTCACACCAGAGTCTAGTAAGTCAATGGCCAGTGGTTTTGTTTTTGTTTTTTTAATTTTCTAGTTATTATTATTTTATTCTCATAATTTTTAAAAACTCCTCCTCCTCCAATGGGATCTGTCTTTGTCCATTTTGTGTTGTTTATAACAGAAAATCTGAAACTGTGTAATTTTTAAAGAAAAGAAATGTGTTTCTTATAGTTCTGGAGACTGGGAAGTCCAAGGTCAAAGAGATGCGTTTTGGGAAGGGCCTTTTTGTTGACTCTCTGGAGAGCCCTGAGGCTGCACAGGTCATCACATGGGAAGAGGGTTAAGTGTGCTAGCTAAGGTCTCTCTTTTTCCTCTTATAAAGCCACCAGTTCCCCTTCTATGGGATTCGTTAATCCATGAATGGATTAATCCATGCATGAGGGCAGAACCTTATGATCCAATCACCTCTTAAAGGTCCCACCTCTCAATATTGCCACATTGGGGATCAAGTTTCAGCATAAGTTTCAGAGGCAACATTAAAACTTAGGAGGGTCCAATGCCCCACTTTCTACTCAGGCCTAAATTGTCCTCCCACCTGCCTGAGACTCCACACTGCCCACCCATGTGTGGATCTTCCAATGTGTCTGAAAAACTTGAGAATGACCACCATGTCTCCCAGCTCTTCAGACGTCCTCGAGGAGACCTCACATTTAATAGATCTATAAATCTTCCAGTTGACTTGCACATTTTATAAAACAGAAATTTGAGAATTCATTGCAATGACCTCTGAAGTCCTTATCATTGATAACAATTTCACTTGAACTTAATATGACCAGACATTTACAATTTTCTTTTTTTTTTTGAGTTGGAGTCTCACTCTGTTGCCCTGACTGGAGTGCAGTGGCCGCTCCCGGCCATCCCAGCCTCGATCTGCTGGGCTCCAGTGATCCTTCCGCCTCAGCCTTCCGAGTAGCCGGAATTACAGGCATGCACTACCAACCCAGCTGATCTTTTGATTTATCGTAGAGATGAGGTCTCGCTGCCCAGGCGGGTCTCAAACCTGCGGGCTCAGGCAATCCACTCACCTCAGCCTCCCAAAGGCGCGAGATTACAGGCTGAGCCACCGAGCCCGGCTGACATTTACAATTTTCTAGAGGTTCCATTGACCCATGTAGCCTAGATCTATTTACCTATAGCTAATGCTGATCACGTGGGAAATTGCCATTTAGAAATTGGCCCAAGTAAGAGAAATTCTCTCCCAAATAGCAACATACTTCTGCAAGCATAGACACAAAATTTTCACTCTGGAATCATAGATAAAGTCTGTCAATTTGTTAGCTTTACCCCATAACTGTTCAGATGTTCAGCGGACTCAGATTCAGCATCTGGAAATAGCTGGAGTGGAGGAGGGAAACAAGACCTGTGAGCACAGAGAGGTGAGCAAGTGACCTGGGGAGCTGAGGAAGCTGCTTGGAAGGCAGGACTCAAGGGTGACCTCTAAAGAGTAAGTAGGACTCTTTCAGGAGACACAATAACATGAATGAACCTGGAGGACATTGTGCCAAGTGAAATAAGCCAGACACTGAAAGACTTACATGTGAAAGCTAAAAAAGTCAGACTCGTAGGAGAAGTAAAATGGTAATTACTAGGAACTGGGGGCAGGGAGCATGGGAGATTATGGTCAAAGGAGACAAAGTTTCAGTTATAAAATGAATAAATTTAAACCCAACACAGTGAGATACTCTGTGGTATCAGCTACTCAGGATATTGAGATGTGAGGATTCCTTGAGCCCAGGAATACAAGTCCAGCCTGAGCAACATAGGGAGAATCTCACCTCGAAAAAAAAAATTTCTTTTAAGATGAATACATTTTGCTGGGCTCGGTGGCTCGGCCTATAATCCCGCGCCTTTGGGAGGCTGAGGTGTGTGGATTGCCGGAGCCCGTGGGTTCGAGACCCGCCTGGGCAGGCGAGACCTCATCTCTACAATAAATCAAAAAAGAATCAGCCGGGTGTGGTAGCACGCGCCTGTAGTTCCGGCTACTCGGAAGGCTGAGGCGGAAGGATCGCCGGAGCCCAGCAGGTGGAGGCTGCGGTGGCTGGGAGCGGCCACTGCACTCCAGTCTGGGTGACAGAGTGAGACTCCAACTCAAAAAAAAAAAAAAAGATGAATACATTTTGGAGAGGTTTTGGAGACCCTACTATACAGCCAGCGAGGTGACTAGAGTTAATAATATTTTATTGTATACTTTAAAAATTGCTAAGAGAGCAATTTTAACACACACACATGCAAATGGTAACTAGGTGAAGTAATAGAAATGTTAACTAACCTGCTTATAGTAATCACTTCACAATTCATACAGATATACCAAATCATCACATTGTACAATTTAAATTTGTACAATTTCATTTATCACACATCAACAAATCTGGAAAAAATTTCAGTATTCAATAAAGAGTTTTTAAAGTGCTAAAATAAAATACTGTACCAAAAGAAGGAAAATATTGCTTTTAATTGATGTATTTTTCTTAAGCATATTATTTGCTAACTTATCCCAACTAAATTACTACTAATTGTCACTCTTAACTAATCTTATTGTTGGGGTTTTTTGTGTTTGTTTTTTTTTTGTTTTTTGTGTTTGCTCTGTCTCCCAGGATGCAGTTCAGTGGCCCAGTCATAGTTTGCAGCCCCAAACTCCTAGGCTCAGAGGCTCCTTCTGTCTCGGTCTCCCTAGAAACTGGGATTATAGGTGCAAGCCACTGCACTTGGCCTTATTGTTTTGTTTAAATGATAGCACTTATGTAACAGAAAGCAAATAATACAGAATAATATCTAATTTTAAATATCCATTTTTCTTAAAAATAAACACAAAGAATCGGTAAGGAAGACCATTGAGAGAAAAGAGATTTGAACAAAGATGTAAGGACTAGAAAGTTGAAGGATGACACTTGGGAAAGGGCTGGAAGTGCAACCTCCCTGGAGTGTGGGGCACCTGGACCCAAACTTCTACCAGCAAAGCTGCAGAGGTCTGGAAGGGCGAGTCTGTGGTAGGGAGGGGTGTGTGAAACAACATCTTTATGTGCCAGATTAAGGATTTAAGAAGTTTGGGCTTTACTTTATAAGGCAAGAGAGAAACCATAAAGATTTTAAGGATTTCGATTTTCAATGAGTTATGCTGCCAGCAGATTAGACAATGGACTCACCTTAGTCTGTCTGGGCTGCTATAACAAAATATAGTCGACCCTTGAACAATGTGAAGGTTAGGGATACATTGTACTGTTGAAAATCCATGTATAACTTTTGACACCCCAGAAATTTAACTACTAATAGCCAACTTTTGATTGAAGCCTTGCCACTAAAATAACTAACACATAAATAGACTTGTACTTACATATATTGTATGCAATCATGACAGACCAAACTTTTCCTTAATTTTTTTGGTATTTCTAGGCTACACAGTTTGTCTCTGAGTTTTTTATAATGGTCAAAAATGTGAAAAAAAGGTCTTAGTAATTTATTGAAAAAATTTCACGTATAAGTAGGCCTGCATAGCTCACAGTGTTGTTCAAGGGTCAACTTTACTATAAACTAGGTGGCTTATTAACAATAGAAGTTTATTTATCAAAGTTCTAGAGTCTGGGAAGTCTAAGATCAAGGTACTGGTAGATTTAGTGTCTGGTGAGAGCCTGCTTCCTGGTTCATAGGCACCACCTTCTCATTGTGTCCTCGTGTGTTAGAAGGGGCAAGGCGACTTTCTGAAGATTCTTCTGAAAGGGCACTAGTCCCATTCAAGAGGGTTCTGCCTTCATGACCTAATTACCTCCCAAAGCCCCTACCTCCTAATAGCATCACCTTGGGGGTGAAGATTTCAACTATAAGCTTTGGAAGAATATAAACATTCAGACCATAGCAAAGAGAGGGGCGGGTAGAGGGGAGAGAATGACTGGACGGGGAAAGATGAGGCAATGGGATGAAGGATAGGTCAGATTTGAGAAATGTGACTGAGAGGACTCAGTGAGCGCGGGCTGTGAATTATCTTCCAGTCAAATCTTTCTGTGACTCATTAGATGTGGAGGCTGATGGAAGGGAATGAATAAGCATGACACTGAAGTTTCTGGTCAGAGAGACTACACCGGTGGTAATGGCATTGTTTAAAATGGAAGAGGGGGCAGGAGGAAGACCAGTTGGTTTGGTGAGGGACACAATGGGCTTGGTTTGGAATACATCACGTTGGAGGTACCCATGACCTCAGGAGCAGGTGACAGGGAGAAACCACAAATGGAGACATAAAGGTTGGTCAAGACCATGTAAGCGGATGAAATCATCCAAAGAGGCGAAGAGAAAGGCCTTTCAAACTCAAAAAAATTGGCAATGTAGAAAGGAGACAGAGCATCTTGAGATAAGACAGGGGGAAGAAAGAAGATGATTTTAGGTTTAAGGGGACATGGATACCTTAGTGGTCTCTGAGGAGGGAGCTAATGCAGAGGAA
Source organism: Carlito syrichta (assembly GCF_000164805.1). NCBI lineage: Eukaryota > Metazoa > Chordata > Mammalia > Primates > Tarsiidae > Carlito > Carlito syrichta. The sequence continues at coordinate 281,746 of NW_007017744.1, forward strand.
GTAATGAAAGATTCAGGAAAGAGGGTTATCACTGTGATCACAGGAGGGGGTGATGGTAGCAGATGAAACAGAAGGGACCCAGATTCCTTGCCAGGGAGTATAGGGCTTAGCCCCCGATTTTCTTGCACAGATGTATTAACTAGTAAAAGCTTGGGTAAGCCAGGTTTGAAAGTAGAGACATTGAGTGGTTCAAGGTCTCCATGTACGGTAAATAGGGAGGCGATAGAACCTGTTAAGATTCAGGTCAGAACTGGGCATGATGGTTCACATGTGTAATCCCAGCACTTTGGGAGACAGAGGCAAGAGGATTGCCTGAACCCACAGGTTCAAGACCAGCCTGGGCAACTTGCCGAGACCTCGTCTCTCCAGTATATACAAAAAATTAACTGGGTTTGGTGGTATGCACCTACAGTTCCAGCTACTTGGAAGGCTGAGGCAGAAGGACAGCCTGAGCCCAGCAGGTGGAGGCTGCGGTGGTCATGAGTGTGCCACTGCACTCCCACACAGGCAACAGAGTAAAGCTCCGACTCAAAAAAAAGAAAAAGATTGAAGTCAAGACTGGGCACAGTGGCTCACGCCTGTATTCCCCACACTTTGAAAGACTGAAGCAGGAGGATTGCTTGAGTCCAAGGGTTCTAGACCAGCCTGGGCAATATAGTGAGATCTCGTCTCTACAAAAAATGTTAAAAATCAGCTGAGTGTGGTGGCATGTGCCCGTAGTCCCAGCTACTTAGGAGACTGAGACCAAAAGTCACCTGAGCCCAGGAATTCGAGGCTATGGTGAGCCATGATTGTGTCACTGCACTCCAGCCTGGGCAACAGAGTGAGACCCCAGCTCTAAACAACAACAGCAATAACAAAAGAATAAGGTTGGTAAGAACGAACCAACCATAGGCCCAAGAAAGATAAAAATAAAATATAATTTTAGAAAAGGAGCGAGGTCAGGAGTGGAATGAGGATAATAGACTAAAGGGAGTTGGAGAGATTTTAGAAAAGCAGCCCTGGGATAGGTGAAGAAAGCTGACTGGGAAGTGGGGATGGAGGAGGTGCCAGCCCAGAGGGAGGCCCAGCATCTCCTGAGGACCTACTCTGTGCAGGCAAAATTCCATCTGATCTGCAAGTTGCTGCACCCAGAAAAGATCGGAAGCCTCTAGGAACTTGGGGAGAAATGTTGTTAAACTTATTGCATGCCGTTGCTTCTTAACTATTCATCTCTGAGCTACTTAGAAAAGGACCATAAGACGACGGTGGCAGTGAGGATGGCGAAGATTGTGACCCTGCCTAGTTGCCAACTCTAGGCTTCTTCCTCCTTTGCTGCTGCAATCAAGCATGATGACTGCAGCTGTGACTTGCTCTGCGTAGGAGGCTGCAGCTGATTCCTCCCCACCTTCCTGCTGTCACACGTCTTTCCTTCTTCCGCCTCTCCTGGCTGCCCCACCCAATTCCCATCAACCCGGGGACGTGTTATCAGGAGAAAAGGCAGAAAGTGCCCAACAAATTGTGATGAGGAAGAGGGGGACTCAGAACTTTTCTTTTAATTAAACAGCTAATCATAGTAATGAACATTTATCAGTCTCAGAACCTGAGCCGGGTATTGTTTTACAAACTCTTTATGTTTTAACACACTTATTTCTTACACTAAGCCCAGATGAGAAAACAGGAACCGAGTTTTGCCTAAAGGTACACAGCACAGGTCGTAAGAAGAAGAGTTCAAATCTAGACTGTTTGGCTTCAGCCTCTGCTTTTATATTTGTTTGAATCAGGGTCTCACTCTGTTGCCCAGGTTGGAATGCGGTGGCACAGCCACCACGTCTGACTAGTGTTTTTTTGTGTGTGTAGAGGCAAGGTCTTGCTATGTTTCCTAGGGTGGTCTTAAACTCCTGAGACCAAGCAATCCTCCCATTTCAGCCTCCCAAAGTGCTGAGATCACAGGCATGAGCCACTTGCCCGGTCAAGCCTCTGAGTTTTAACACAGCATACTGCCCTCCTATAAAAGAGGAGGAAACCTTTGCCTTAATTTTAGAAAGGCCTTTAGAAGTAATCTATTCCAGTCGCCCACATCATGCAGAAATCCTTCTGCAGCCTAGACAACTCAGGGCTTAGCAGGCAGCCTATTTGGCGACTACATAGCCCTACCTGGAATAAAACCTGCCAAAAGTCTGCTTCTCACCCTCCCTCCTTCAGGAAGCCCAGAGAAAATGTAGCCATAAAGGTAGAGAGCCTCTCCGCCCACGCCTGGCACGTGCAAGTCATTACCCACTTCTGCGCAGTCCCTTCTCTTGCTTGAAACTAAATGGAAAAAAAGAAAGGGAACAACTTAAACCCAGCCTGTGGTGCTCAATGTGTGGCCTCAGTGAGTACTGGAAAAGGGGAAATCGATGGCCCTTGGGTGTCTACACATCCCTGAAGCTACCCAGAGGGAGGACACTGCTAAGCTTGTCCCTTGGGCATTCGAATGTCCAATCCGAAGATATCTGCCATTCAACATTTGTTTAGATTCAGAAATGGACTTCACACTCTAACGCCTAACTCTTGAGGCAATCATTTGTATTTGCTTCTGAAAGTGCAGGGTCACTCTGGAAATGGCTTCCCCATCCCTATTAATTAAGCATAGATCCTTTGGGCTAGTGGATTGACTCGCTGTGCCCTTCCAAGCTCGGCCTTTTGTCAGCTACCCTGAGGCCCCTCGTGGGTGCTCAGTGGGCCTGTTCCCATTTTACTCTGCCACCAGATGGGCTGCACTCATCTGAGAAGAGAAAGGGCATTTGGTCAGCCAGACAACGGCAGAGTGTTTCAGGAGCCAAGGCCCAGGTTGCAGGCTAAGCAGTCAGCCTCACTGGCCGGGGGACAGCAGCCCAGGGTGACTGTCCAGAAACAGCAGCAACCTCTTCAAGAACCTGCAAATCGAGGTTGCAGCCGTCAGCACTCTGCTGCCTCACACTCCCGGGTGTGTATGCCTGGGAAGGAGAATGAGCAAGCAGAGACGGGACTGAAAACTCAGGAAACTATAAATAAAAAGGAAAACTTGGGCCAAATCTTTTCACACTATAGGAAATAAGCATATGGAATAAGTTATTGGAACAAGCAGCTGAAGCAAAGGGCAGAAATGAGTTCAACAGATATCTGCTTTGTTTGCTGAAAGAGAAAGAACCAAAGAGAAATTGGGTAAGAAAGGAGGAAAGAGGAGTGTTCCTCCCTCCTATAATTCATTTATCCACTAATTCAACAAAAATTTTGGTGAGCACCTACTAGATAACAGACACTGTGCTGAGTTCCAAGGGTAAAAAGGCAAGTGAAATGTGGTCCCTGCTCTTAAATTGCTCACAGACTAGTGTTTTAATTGCCTAAAGTTTTTGGTTTTAGGATCCTATTAAAATTTTTATCACAATAAGTATTTTAAGCATCAAGACATGTAGGGTCCTGGTTATAAAACTAATTGATTACCATCTCTTTTGTGCTTTGATGCATCTTTTCCAAATCAAAGTCACTTCCACTCCAGGATGGAAAAGATACAAAAAGCAAATCATATAATGGGGGATTATTTTATAGATCATATGCAGTGGGACTTAGGTTTTCTCAGTATAGTGGAAATAGACAAGGCTTTGCAGCTGGGAAGAATCCAGGCTTGGCCACTCATAGGCCGTGAAACTTTAGTCAACATGTAATTTTTTAAAGTTTGACTGTTGGGAGATAATTCTCCAAGAGTCGTGTGAATTTCTGTATATCTTACTTCTTGATTCCATACTGTCCTTGCAAGAACATTCACATAAGGAACAGCCTTAGAAGATACAGTGCCTCTTTCTGGGGGAAAGGAGGATCGGGCTTAAGGAACACTATAAAAGATCCAGGTTCCTTGTGCTTAGCGTAATGTCACCCACTGATTGTAAAGACATCCACTGGGTCTACCCACTTCTCCCCCATGGGACTCAGGAGGCAAGGGGAGCTGGCACTAATGCACTGATGCTCTTGCTGCTTGCTGTACCATTTATCATAAAGTCCTTTGTCTCTGACTCTGGAGTCTTGTGTCCTCTGCAGCATCCATGAAACCATGACGAGCCAACTTGTCAGCCCAAAAGGTAGAGTAAAACCTTGGCCCTTCATAGTTCCTTCCATTGACACTTGTATAAATATACAAATGAGTACATAATGAAGATTTATTTAACTCATTAATGAGGGAACCAATCAAATAGTAAAGGTGATTCTAAAAGCATTTTAAAATGGGCTTTTATTTACCATATCAGAAAAAGAATGGTGAAATGAACTAATTAAAATAGATATAAAACTGGGTGATATCTTACTGAATAGAATATTAGAACCTGTGGGATTGTCTTTTCTCATAGAAAGAAATAATTTGCATCTCTATGGGACAAGCATAATTTATAACTTAGCAATCCACAAGTTTAAAAATTGGACTCTGTAATTTCATGAAGTCTACACCCGAATTATAAGAAACAGTTTATCAAAGATACTATCTCTAGAGATTTAGATAATCCTTGGGGTTGGAAGCCTGTCAGACAGTACTTCTGATGATTCTACAAAGATATACTGACAGTGATTCTTTTTTTATCTAGTTTCAAATTTTAGATTTTTTTTTAACCTCCTCGCACAAGTTACCTAAGTTCTCTGAAGCTCAGTTTTTTTCACCTGTTAAATAGAGGTGAAGGCAGTTGTATGGAGGGTAAATAGTACATATGAAGTGTCTGGCACAAAGTAGGTATTAAATTAAAAGTAGCTATCAGGAGCAAAAATCATACACAGTTAGACTTCCCTAAATATTTCTCCCACAGTCTGTCACAAACAATTTCTTACTTGTGTTCCAAGGCTAAAACAAATTTGTGTATGTAATAACTTTGAAAAGCCATTTGGGGGTCGTTGGGTGGTGAGAAGCAGCTCAATTCATTTATATAACAATATAGTCCAGCTTGAGAAGGTAAGCCAAGCCCACTCATGGCTTGTAGCACTATTCTATTTATTTTATCTAATGTATTTTTTTAATATAATTTAATTTTTTTAGAGACAAGGTCTCACTCTGTCGCCAAGACCTGAATCCAGTGGAGCTCCCTGCAGCCTCAACTCCTTGGCTCAATTAATCCTTCCACCTCAGACTCCTGAGTAGCTGGGACTACAGTTGCTCACCAACAAGGCTGGCCTTAGAGTTCTATTTTAAAGGCTTCTAAAGTATTTGGTCACTAAAGATTGAAGCAAGAAGGCAGCAGGCATGAGTCCCAGCATTTTGTGGAGTAACCTGTAATTTGCAACTTGGAGAGAGTTCATGCAGGAGGGGTAAAAGCAAATTGTGCTGTCCGCAGAAATTCCACTCCATAGCTTGGTCAACAGAAACTTCTCCAACTCAGCCACAAAGCTAGCCATTCTGAACACTAAAAGAGCAGCACTCCGCCTGTCCTTCCTTTACTGCCCTGCCACTAGAGGGGATAGTGGTCACAGGTGAACTCTGAAAACAGTAGTCGTTAGCTCCCCAGGTTTACCGTTCCCACCTCTACTCCCCAGCAGCCTGCCAAGGTCTGGATCTTCACCCAGGTGGTAGCACAACGAGACTTTAGAACTCCGTCAGCTCTCGACAGAAAGTCCCCACCCACACGGAAGCACGCACCCCTGTTAGTAACCTAGCATTATTTCTTTCCTGATGAGGAATGTTTGTTTTTCCATTACAGTAACATGCATAGTTCCCATGGGTGCTAATGGGACTTCCCCACACACACATAAAAGAGAAGAGCACCTTGAAGTTAGACAGATAGAACCTTCTGCTGAACGCAGACGTTATCTCATTAATTGCTTTCACAGCCTTGTGAAGTGACTAGGGGCCAAGTATTATGGAGTCTGGTATCCGGATAAAGACACTGAGAAACATGCCATTAGGTGTGACACAAAAGTAGGTAACTACATTGAAGTCCCACTTCCCTCCAGGAATGACTGTGCTGTTCCATATGAGACTGGCTGCATGTGGCTGATGAGCACTTGAAATGTGGCTAGTCCAAATGAGAAATGGTGCAGGTGTAAGACACACATGTAATGATTTTGAAGACTTAGTGCAACAAAAGGAAATATCTCACTAGCAATGTTCACGTTGATTACATGTTAAAAGCAGTATTTTTGACCAATTGGTTCAAATAAAATAGATTATTAAAAGTAATTTTATCCCAGGGAAGGTGGCTCACGCCTGTAATCCCAGCACTTTGGGAGGCAGAGGCTAGAGGATTGCCTGAGTCCAGGGGTTCAAGATCAGCCTGACCAACTTGGCGAGACCTCATCTCTACAATAAATCAAAAAATCAGCCAGGTTTGGTGGCTCCCTCCTGTTGTTTCATCTACTTGGAAGGCTGAGGCAGAAGGATTGCCTGAGCCCAGTAGGTCAAGGCTGCGGTAGCCATGAGTGTGAGACTCTGGCTCAAAAAAAAAAAAAAAAAGTAATTTTATCTTCTTTGTTTTACTTATGTGGTTACCCAAAAATGGCACATTGATAGTTTACATTACATTCCTGTTGGGCAGAGGACTATGAGTTCAGCAAACTCCCTTTTGATCTTTACAAATAGTCCCTTGATTACACAGAAAAAAGAAAAAACATAATGAAAGGCCCAAGTCCTGGTCCTGCCTCTACTGCTAACAAAATAGCAAGCAATATGACCTCAGTTAATTCACTCTCCTCATTTCTATGGGCTTGGATTTTTTTCTTGGCAAAACTAGTTTTCTTTTTTTTATTTTAATTTTAATAAAGTTTTTTGTTTGTTTTAGTTATTTTTCACTTCTTTTTTCTCATTATAAAGATGTGGGGTACAATTTAGGGTTGAGTATACAAACAGTGACTATGCAGTTACCCTTGTTGATGAGGTATGCCCCTCTCTCCCCTAGCAGTTTCCCTCAACTGCCAATCCCACCCCCTCTCCCCTGACAGTTTAAAACTAAAGTTTTCAACAACCGATTCCAAGGATTGTTTCAGTTCTGATAAATTAATAACTTGAGATTTACTCGAATTTCTCATCTCTAGACCCTGACAGAATTCTAAAGAAGTCCTCACATAGTTACTTCTAGAACAAGATGAAGCGGTCTGCTCTTGTTCAGGGGTCTGTCTCTGTTATATTCTGAGTGAGCTTTAGATGAAAGGACCACTGAATGTTTTAGGAAGATGTGAGGCTAACATCCAGGGTTACAATGCACTGGAGAAATGCAAGAAAGTTTGGTTACATGACATTCTATGAGCATTCAATGATCAGGCTTCGTTTTAGTCAGGACAGATTAGGTTATGCTGCATAATAAACAACCCCAAAATCTCCAGGCTTGGCTCAAAAGATAATTTACTCCTTGATCATGGTATATCTCCACTTTCTAATCATCCGACAGGTTCTTCTCATTGTAACCACTTAGGAACTCAGGTCAGAGGAGAAATCACTATCTCAACATTATTCCAGAGGAAAACCAAGTACCAGAGGGTCTCCCAGAGGTTATTAAACAGTCCAATTCAGAAGTGACTCAGGTCACCTTCATTCCTTGTCATTGGCCAGAATTGGTCACATGGCCCTACCCAACTGAGAGAGGGCCAAGAAGTGTGATCCTACTATGTGTTCAAAATATGGAGAGCTGGAAACGTTTGCTGTACAAACCCAAAAGCATCACTTGCCCCAAGATTGCTCTCATGTATATATATATACATATATATATATATGTATATATATATATATTTTTTTTTTAATGTGAAGTACAATTCAGCATTATGTATACAAGTGAACATCGTACAGGTAAAATTTGGGTCTCCCTTTGGTCCCCACTTTGCCTTGTTTGAGATCAGGCACTCTTACTGTGCGTCTCCCTCCCCACTCCACCCCCCCAGCAATATCCAAGATTGTTCTTAAGTTTGTCTGGTCTGACCCAGGATGGTATGTGCCCAGGTCCATACAGACTGAAGTGAACCCCTTAAGCCCCAGTGCAGACCTTGAGCAGTATTAGACCAAGCTCAAGGCCAGAGGGAGATGGGGAGCTGGAATATATGGCAAATGCCTAGTGACTTTATTTCAACCTTTTTAATCAAAAAAAGAATTTCCCATTAATCATCATTTGCTTTTTATTTACTGAGCACTTGTTTTTTAAGACATCTGAGAAGAGAACCAGTGATTTGTATCTATGCTTCCCATTTTTGCCAAGTCAGTTCCTATTACATAAAACCATTCCTCCAAAACCAAAAACTGGTTTCAACAGCTGCTTTCCTAGGCCACAACGGTCTCAGTGATCTATACTCAAGCCACCTTAAACAAACATCACCACCATCAAAAACAAGCAAAAACCCTTCCAGGATCATGCTCATCATCCTGCACATATTCAGGGGCAGCTCTGAGCTGCCCCTCTGCGGTCTTCTCTGAGGAAGGCTCCAGTCCAACCAAATCACTCTATTCTAAACAAGCATACACCTGGGGCCTGCCTCTCGATTTGCCCGAGGGGCACAGACTCTCCAATGGCCAGGAATGGTACAGCCCTGGATGTTACAAGCTGGACACTGGGCTTTTTCATTCAACTAATCTATGCCATACAGACCCCTCTGTACACTCCAGGCATGTACACAAACACATGCAGCAAGGTTACCAACTAAAAACACTGAAAGCTTCACACAGCATGTATCAGACGAGTCTCTCTGTAAAGAAGTCCATTTTAGCCATGGCAAGAAGCGTTCATATATTCTGAGCCCGGTGCTGTTTGAGGCACCACTTCCTGCTTCCTGGGTTACAGTGTTTGGGTCCACAATGAACCCTGATGTGTAATTCTGAGTCCTGAGTCTCTGCAGCAGTCTATCTGGTGCTCTCTAGTCACCAGTCCCTGTGTCCAGACTGTGCTTCCCAGAATCACTTCCTCAGCCCACTTGGGGTGACCCACTTTGCCGGTAAAGCAGCAGCTGCAGAATAATCCTGTGACTGTTCGTATGGCTGATAGAAAATGTTGGGTCAAAGGCACTTTTACAAAAAAGCATGATGCTTTGACCCCCAGAAAAACCCAGACGATCGTGATACACAACTTTGTGTCATCTCTCTGCTTCAAATAAATTAAGGTGAGGCAAAAATCATGAACTGAAAATAGAATGAGAGCTAATATTTCTGGATCCTTAACCTGTGCTAAGCAATTTGCTAAGTGATTTAAGTACATTATCTCACTTAATTCTCTCAGCAACCCTATGAGGGAATTGTCTCATTTTATATATGAAGAGATTGATATTTCAGCAAATAAAGTAATTTGTCTACACCAGGCATGGTGTTCACATCTCTAATCCCAACACTTTGGGAGGTCAAGACTGGAGGATTCCTTGAGATCAGGAGTTCAAAAGCAGCCTGGGCAACATAGCAAGACCTACTACAAAAGATAAAAAATATTAGCTGGGCATAGTGGGGTGCACCTGTAGTCCTAGATACTTGGGAGGCTGAGGCAGAAGGATCATTTGAGCCCAGGAGTTCTAGGTTACAGTGAGCTGTGATAGACAGTGCCACTGCACACCAGGCTGGACAGCAGAGTGAGAATATCCCTCTTAAAAAATTGGCTGGATGCGGTGGCTCATGCCTATAATCCCAGCACTTTGGGAGGTCAAGATGAGAGGATTGAATGAGCTCACAGGTTTGAGACCAGCCTCGGCAACTTGATGAGACCTCATGTCTACAATTTTTAAAAAATAGCTGGGTATGGTAGTGCATGCCTGTAGTTTCAGCTACTTGGAAGGCTGAGGCAGAAGAATTGCCTGAGCCCAGCAGGTCAAGGTTGTGGTGGCCGTGAGTGTGCCACTGCACTCCAGCCTGGGCGAGACAGAGTGAGACTTCGACTCAAAAACAATTAAAACAAAATAAAATAATTTTAAAGTAATTTTTCTAATGTTATGCAGCTAGGAAGTATGGGAATCAGAATTCAGAGCCAGGATTCAAACCCAGGCCTCAATCTTGATGTATCCGCCAAGTTTCTCAGAAAAATAGAACCGGTGGAAAATAAATATGAAGATACAGACATAAAGTTTTTAAGAAATTGGCTCATGCTTCTGTGAAAGTTAACTCTGAGATCCGTAGGGCAGTTCACAAAGCTTGAACCTCAAGCAAAAATTGATGCAGGTGTGGTGGCTAACACCTGTAATCCCAGCACTTTGAGAGACCAAGGCAGGAGAATTGCTTGAACCCAAAAGTTTGAGACTAGCCTGGGCAACACAGTGAGATCTTGTCTCTACAAAAAATAATAATAATAATTTTTTAAAAGTAACGAGGTGTGGTGGTGTACAGCTGTAGTCTCGACTACTCCAATAGGCTGAGACATAAGGATTGTCTGAGCCCAGGAGCTCAAGGCTGCAGTAAGCTTTGATCATGCCACTGCACTCCAATTTGGGTAGACAAAGTGAGAATCTGACTGAAAAAAAAAACAAAAAAGTCGATGCTACACTCCTCAAGTAGAATTTCTTCTTCACCAGAAAACCTTAGTTTTTACTCCTAAGGCCTCCAGATGATTGAATCAGGACCCACCCACATTATCAAGGGTAATCTTTTTTACCATTGATTGTAGATGGTACAATTTTGTAACTACATCTCCAAAAGCTTCCCAATCATACCTAGACTAGTGTTTGATTACATAACTGGGTATTAGGTCTAACCAAGTAGATATATAAAACTAACCTCGAACATGGTCATTTGATGAATAAGCTACATTCTTAACTTCTCTGCTGTGCTGCCTAGTCATGGCACTGGGCTTCAAGTCTGTGAAATTTTCTGCTGTTTCTGCCCCTGGAAACAAATGCCAAGGATTGGTCATGTCACACAAGTTGGATATTTTAATCAGCCTTCTATCACTAGCAAACTGCCTCTAAACTTTTAAACCCCTGTTCATATGTCACCTCCTTCATTGCTAACCCCACAATAAGATAAGTTCAAAAAGAGAATCCAGAAAGTAAATTAAGGAAGGATGTTCTTCCTAAAGCCATGGCAGTACTTTACTAATACTTCTGTTGAAGCACTGCAATTACCTGCCTCCCAAGCCAGAAAGATAGTGCCTCAAAGGAAAGGACTCTAATGATTCTCTTCTTTCCATGATTTAGCAAAATGTTTTAAGTAACAGTTGATCAATAAATGTATGCTGAGTCACAAAAGGGATGAATAGAATCTTTAAAAAATAGGAGGATTTCTGGCACAGAGTAAATTACAGAATTTCCAAATCAAGGATTTTTTAGCCTTAGGCTCCTCTCTCCAGTCCAGTTGGATTCCTGGATTGGCTTCAGGAGGTCTTCATGGAACTCCAAAACTTGTGTCTTCATGGAGCTCCAAATTTTGTGAGCAAATGCATCTGTGAGTTTTTATTTAGAAAAGGTTCAGAGCTTTCAAATTTCATACTCTCCAGGATAGTCCCAGTTTGCTCCTCTTGCAGGTCAATTAATTTCTTAAACTAGCTGGGCTCGGTGGCTCAGCCTGTAATCCCGTGCCTTTGGGAGGCTGAGGTGAGTGGATTGCTTGAGCCTGCGGGTTCGAGACTTGCCTGGGCAGGCAAGACTCCGTCTCTACAATAAATCAAAAAATTAGCCGGGCGTGGTAGCGCGCACCTGTAATTCCGGCTACTCGGAAGGCTGAGGCCAAAGGATCGCCGGAGCCCAGCAGGTCGAGGCTGCGGTGGCCGGAAGCGGCCACTGCACTCCAGTCTGGGCGACAGAGTGAGACTCCGACTCAAAAAAAAAAAATTTCTTAAATTTCATTTTAGTACCTCTTTTCACTCTCAAAAAGATTCTGGTTTGTACAGGATTAAAACTCACTGTGTAAAACTTTGTCTACCCATCTACCTCCACAGCCAGGTGGATTTGAGTCTCCTGAACCAAGAAGAAATGGTTTCCTGGCCTATTCCTGCATTCTCTCATGCAGCCAGTTACTTTGCACAGAGATCGGTGCAAATTAGGTCAAAGTTTTAGCTGGTAGTTGGATTTTCAGTTTGTAGTAGGGGCCTCACTTAGTTTCTCACCCAAATCTCCAGACCCCAGACTCTGGCCGTGTCCTTGACACTCACGAGGCATTGATCATAAGCAAAGTCATATCAAGGAGAAAAAAAAAAAACAAACACATCATTCCTGAGCAACTGAAAATGCTTGTCCTGCTGATAGAGCATAAGTAGAAACCAACACGGTGTCATATTCTTTTAAGGGAGGCGATCTTAGACTTTTCTTAGTAGAAACTTACCTTGATAGATGTTGATGAGAACACAGTTTGCTAACTGGGAAAGCAAAGACTGTTGTGGACTATTAGGTTTGCCTTTCTTGTAAGAGTAGAGCTATTGGCTCTTACAACTGACTTGGAAGTTGCTCAGACATCAATCCCTTGATAAAGATCGATATATTAGAGAAGTTCCTCTGATGAAATACTATAATCATATTTTTCTGAATAAAAGACTAAGATTCGTGCTAAGAAACATTCATGGAAGAAATCTGTAACTGTCTGTCACTTGTTACCAAGAAACTAGAATTTCCAAGGGTGAGATATAAAAAACCAAATAAGTACTAATTCATTAACTCATGTATACTAGGTGAAAGCACTAAAAGAAAAACATAACAAGCAAAAAAAAAAATTCAAATATAGTCCTTACTACTAGAAACTACAAATTGACTAAAAAAGATGGGACTCACTGATCACAAAACAGATAGCCATGGTGAGGGGTATCACAAGAATTCATTCTAGAGATCCCAACTAAGGGAAGACCAATGGATGTTGGAATACTTATGGAAGAGATTATGGACTGGGAGAACTCTTTAAAGATGAGCACACTTTGCATAAGCAGAAAAAACTGGAAAAGGCACACCGAACACAAGGTGTTTTGTAGCAGCTAAAGGTACGGCTACCAAGCACTTGGGAAGGGAGGAATGCAGAGGGGAGACATTTCCCCATTGTGAGCACAAGTTGAAACAACCCAATGGCCCTCTGCCCAACGGGGGGAAGTTGGGCTCACTGTCTATCTCTGTTTCCCAAGGCTCTGAGTAGTTTATCCGTCAAGATCCCAAACTCCTCCAACAAGTCTTCTTGGGGAATGTGATTTATGTCATTCCTGATTCATCCAGGGATGATGTCTATAGTTTCCATTTCTCCCACAGTATTTAGTCCCACAACACACACTTGGAAAGCTTTCTTCTATAGAGCCAACAAAAGAGTGGTGCATTGTACCAGTGAAAATTCAAGTGCAGGATAAAGTCTTTGTTGATAGCTATGAGCTGTCTTTTCAGGTAGATGGCTGCTGCAAGGCTTATTGTTCAGTGGTTCAGGGTTTTATTTTACCCTTCTACATGTTAAGGACTTTACATCTTTTACAAAATAATGGGACAAAATCAGAAAATGATGTTTCAGTTGTCCATGTTCACACTAAAAGAATCTGGTCCATTTTACTAGTTCCTTGATGCCATTTTTCTAGTGATTTTTAGGTCAAGGCTGTTGCCTCTACTGATAATCATTTCTTGGTAGATCTTGAAATCTCCTTGTTTGATGGTTTTCCAAGTAGTTATCACTGTCATAGCCTAAAGAGCAGCATTTGTGGTCAAAGTAGTCTTTATTTTAAAAACCATTGAGATCTGTTTTGTGGCATAAAGAAAAGAAAGTTCTACCTGGGAGGCTGAGTCAGGAGGATTACTTGGGCCCAGAAGTTTGAGGTTACAGTGAGCTATGATCGCATCACTGTATTCCAGCCTTGGCAACAAAAAATGCGACCAAGAAAGAGAGAGAGAGAGAAGGGAGAGGTAGAGAGGGAGGAGGAAGGGGGGAAGGAGGGGCGGGGGGGAAGAGGGGAAGAAATCAACTGCAAGGATGACAACATAAGACAAAAAGTGTCCACAAGAAGGTCAAGTGGTAGCCTTTAAAGAGTATTAAAAATCAGATGAAATTCTGGGAGATCAGATCAAAATTTCATTAGGGATTTTACCAAAGATGGCATTCTGCATATTTTAGATGATTGAATTTGACAGCATTCACTGGCAAAATTCTAGAAGAATAAATACAGGGAGAAAAAAGAAAACTTGTGAACAGAGAAAATAGAAGATAAGATCATAAGTCAGTAAAAGTTTACTAAGAACAGCCAAGAGAAGACTAAGTTCATTTCCTTTTTACATAAGATTGCCAACCTAAAGAATGTTTTCAACATCAATATCTTCTTGACTTTTTTAAAGCTTTTGATAAAAATCTCATTTACCCTTGTGGTGTTGATGGAGAAATGTAAGCTGTATGATAGTATAGTTCTAGGTGAGTCAAACTTAGTTAAGCAACTTGCCCAAGAATACTGACTTCCTGTGGGTAGATTGTCCTTGGAGGCATGTGAGGCCTCAGCCTTCACCAGTTGACTGCTGTCCAGCTTCATCTTCATCTTAGCACAACATTGTCGTCCAACAGGAGCTCAGCGTTGTCATTCAGAAAGAGGTTTCTTGGCTCAACTCTTGTCCAGGTTGTCTCTGCTAACCCATTCAGAGATCTTCTCATCTCGTAAGATACACTTAACATAAATATGCCTCCATTGCCCCCATGCCTTAGGACCTGAGGTGTTGCTAGCTATGACCTTGAATGGGACAGAAGCACACTACACTGACAACATGAAATGCTGACCAATGTAAGAGTATGCTCATTTTAACCATATTTTATTTGTTTGTTTGAGACAGGGTCTCGCGCTGCGACCCAGGATGGAGTGCAGTGGTGCAATCATAGCTCACTGCAGCTTGAAATTCAAATAATCCTCCAACCTCAGCCTCCTGAGTAGTTGGGACTACAGGCAGGCCCCACCACACTCAGCTAATTTTTTTAATTGTTTGAGGAGATGAATTTTCACTATATTGTGCAGAGTGGTCTTGATATCCTGACCTCAAGCTATTCTGCCACCTTGGTCACCCAAAGTACTGGGATTACAGGTGTGAGCCACCATGCCCAGTCATATTATTTAAATAGATTATATTTACCAGCAATGCCAGCCACCTTTTCTCATATAGCTGCCATTCTTGAGAAGCCTGGCACACACTAGATATTTAATGAACAGTTGTTGAATGAACAGACAAATGACATGTTGCTTGTACTACTATAATTCTTTACCCAAGTTGATTTTTTCAAATATCTGAATTAAAAGCACTTGCCCTAAAAGAGATCCAAGGAGAACTTTCATATAAGGATTTTTGAGGAGTTGAACTCTAATCACATTTAGCTTTGATGGGGACTATGAATTGAAACCTTAGGAGATGCTTGGAAAACCTCTAAGAATGCACATCATGAATTCAACAGCTCCCCAGTCATTTTGCTGATGTGATGTTAAAAAGCAATATTTTTACTAATTTATGAAGTACCATATTACCAATTCTAGGCAATAAGAAAGTTTACAAGGGCAGGCAGGATCTGAACAAAGAATAAATATGAAGATAGTCACTCTGTAATTGGTCATGCTATCAGTAAATTAGTGGGTACAAAATAGATGGGGGTGATGGCCCAGCATGGGGCATCAAAGACCAAGTGACCCAGCACAATGTAGAAGCCCAGATTACAAAATGACACAAGATCCTGACAGAAAATAATTGGCACTTATTTGCATATAATTTCTTATATGTTTTGAAAGTTAATTGAGGTCAAAATGAACACAGATTCCCCTCAGCCCATGTATTTTCATCTTATGCATCCCCAGTTTCCACCAGCCTCTGTGGAAGGAGGTCAGGTGAACCCATTCAGGAAAAGAAAATAAAAGAATACCTCCTTGGCCCAATCTACACCAGCAGCTCACTAAGTTTTCACACAACAGCATGGCTAAGTGTCTCAATTCAGTATCTCTGACCTCAGCTTCCTCTTCTCATCACCATCTTGACACTAAAGCACCAAGCAGAGTATTCACACTTGAGCAAATGATCTCTTTGGTTCCTCATGATAGTGCTCATTTTGCAGATGATGCATCTGGAATGCAGAGAGGTTTAGTGTGGAGGGCAAGTCACCCCTGGTAAAAAGAATTCCAATCTGAACAACCGACTCCAAAGTCAGTGTTTTTAATTACACCCCCTGCTCTCTTGAACCATTCCTCCCTAAATCAGAAAACCTCTAGCCTACTGGAATTGGATGACTATCAGAGATCTGGACACTCAGCTTCCTCTGAGCATCCCACCTGACCATGAAGACTCCAGGAAATGGTAATGACACAAAAGGCCAACTCTTTCATATTCACCCTTTGCACTGCCACTGACCCCAAGGGACTTGGTGGGGCTTGGAAGTTTGGGTCTCAGGCCACTTTGATTTTTATGAATCTGTAACTTCCAACATAAAACACTGTGCTGACATATTTCTTCTATAACTTATGAGCCCATGAGTTCAGACACCTGGAAAGTAATCCTAATTCTGACCCTGAGATGAAAGGTAACCTTGAAAAAGTGCTCGCTTTCCACTTTTCTTAAATGTGAAGCAGAAACAATATTCATCAGTTTCCATGCTAGAGAACAATGTACATAATAGATATTTATATATCTATATAGATATTCATAATAAATATAATAGATATTTGTTATGAAAAGGAGGATAAAAACTATAATATGTACAGTCAACCTTTCAATCAACAATGGATCACATCTCCCACAATGGTCCCACAAGATTACAATGGAACTGAAAAATTCCTATTACCTAGTGACACCATAGCCATCTAATGTGTTAGCACAACAAATTACTCATGTGTTTGTGGTGATGCTGGTGTGAACAAATCTACTGCACTGCCAGTATTAATAAAGGAGAGCAAATACGATTATGTACATTACATCAGCTCTCCCCAATCTTTTTGGCATGAGGGAACAGTTTTGTGGAAGACATTTTTTCCACAGAGAGGGGAGGCAGATGGTTTGGGGATGATTCAAGTGCATTATATTTATTGTACACTCTATTTCTGTTATTATTACGTTGTAATATATAATGAAATAATTATACATCTCACCATAGTGCAGAATCAGTGGAAGCCCTGAGCTTGTTTTCCTACTAGATGGTCCCCTCTGGGGATGGTGAAAGACTGTGATCCCTGAAGTGTGTTGCTTATGTCCAGTCTACTCTATAATCCTGATGTGGTTGCTGTCACTGCAGAAAACCCTGCTTCATAAAGATGGGATGCTGGAAATGGAAGCAGGCCTTCCAGTGCTTTTGCAGCCATCTCAGGAAATTCTGCCTTGACTTTAATACAGAACGTATGGAGATTTGAAGCTGTTTCGAACATAATTTTAAGGTTGCCATCATTTGCAATCTCAAGCAGTTGATCCTCTTCTAGCATGGGCAAAGTAGATTTATCTGGTTTACTCACAAATGGGTCATGAATCTATTCGTTTCCAGTTCAGGGGTCTTTTGTAGTTGTGAAGTAATGTTCAAATTCTTTTGAATGCTGAGATAGGTGATCATGCACCAGCTAGGAGAAAGAAAGCCCTGGCTTAGTATCTTTCAAAATCTCTGCTAGTGATCAAAACATGTCAAAAATTCCAATGTTCACTCATCTACTCTATAATTCCAATTTGGCTTTGAATGTAGCCACTTTATCTGCTGAATCCAAACAGTTGTCCTTCTCCCCTAAAGTAACAGATTGAGTTTGTTGAGCAGGTTGAAAATGTCACACAAATAAGCAAGTTTGTGACCCATTCTGTGTTACTGAAATGTGCTGCCAGTGGTTACTGTTTTCCTAAAAGAAATCTCTGGAGCAGCTCTTATAACTCAAAAGTTCTGACCAGTGATCTACCTTTAGAAAATCATCTCAGCCGGGCTTGGTGGCTCAGCCTGTAATCCCGCGCCTTGGGAGGCTGAGGTGAGTGGATTGCCTGAGCGCGCAGGTTCGAGATCCATCTGGGCAATTTGGTGAGACCTTATCTCTACAATAAATTTAAAAAAAAAAAAAAATTAGCCAAGCGTGGTAGCACACACCTGTAGTTCCAGCTACTTGGAAGGCTGAGGCGGGAGGATCGCCGGAGCCCAACAGGTCGAGGCTGCGGTGGCCGGGAGCGGCCACTGCACTCCAGTCTAGGCGACAGAGTGAGACTTCAACTCAAAAAAAGAAAAGAAAAAAGAAAATCATCTCACATCTGTGTATAAGAGAAGACATGTGTGCTCTATGTCCATCTACTCACAACAGACATGAGTTAAGGGCATATACTTCAATGTGGTTGATAATTTTAATCCTGCAAAATTTTGTTAAGTTCAGGTGACATTTTTTGGCAAGCTAGCATTTCTCTATAGATGACACAGTGTATAAACTCACATTCAGAAGCAATCACTTTTGCCTGAGTAGTGAAATCAGGAAGTCACTAGTCATGACAGCACTCCATCCATGCATATACTGACACAAAATGACCAATTCCATTTTCCTGATATGTAATCGTGCAAAGACGTGAATAGTTCTGCAGCTGTGGAATTGGTTTACAACAAAAGTGCCCATAACATATCCTCCTAAAAAATTTATTGCACACACAAAATGCATCGTTGCCTAGTTGTCAACATCGGCAGACTTACCAACCTGGATTGCATACCACGACTCACTAATCTTCTCAAATAATTGTGCCTCAATATCCTCTGCTATTTCATCAATTCGTCTAGTTATGGTGCTCATCCAAAGAGGAACACATGCCACCTTTTGAAATGCAGCCTTACCCAAACATTAACAACACATATCTTTATCAGCAGGCAGAATCAACTCTTCCTAATAAAAAAGGGCTTCTTAAGCTTTAGCGATGCAGTTAGCCACTAAGAATGATGCTCTTGATGCAGATACATTTGATGAAGTGATGGCCTTCAGTAATTGCTCTGTTCTTCGTGTACACGTTTTTTTCTTTTGAAAAACTTCAAAGTCTTGTCTTTTGATGCAGGGTACTTGGTCTCCATGTGGTGAAGCAGTTTTGAAGGTGCCATGGTTTTGTTGGATAGCTGGTCGCTCCGTGTTATACAAAGCGGACTTGGAGAATGTGAATCTCCTGTTGCAATGAACACATAATTTAAGTAGGACTCTTGGAATTTTCTTTTAAATGCAGCTTTCTTTTTGTTGGCAGTCTTAGAGTCTTCTGCTATCTCACCATTGGGTCTTTCCCCCTCCCTCCCCCCCTTTTTTTTTTGAGTTGGAGCCTCACTCTGTCACCCAGACTGGAGTGCAGTGGCCGATCCCGGCCACCGCAGCCTCGACTTGCTGGGCTCCGGCGATCCCTCCGCCTCAGCCTCCCAAGTAGCTGGAACTACAGGCGCGCGCTACCACGCCCGGCTAATTTTTGATTTATTGTAGAGATGAGGTCTCGCCAAGTTGCCCAGCCAGGTCTCGAACCCGTGGGCTCAGGCAATTCACTCACCTCAGCCTCCCAAAGGCGCGGGATTACAGGCTGAGCCACCGAGCCCGGCTGGGTCTCCCCTTTAAAAGGTGGTCTTGTGGTCTTACCAAAACCGTGACTGAAACAAGAGTGTGGTGCAGGGAAGAAGTCATGGATGGAAGTGGTAAATAAAATAATGGGCAGACCATTAATAAGAGTTATATTCTGACTTAAAGTTGTATTCTGACTTAAAGAGTTATATTCTGACTTAAAGTCACCAGGTGCAGCTGTACAATTGAAGCACATTAATTCACTTGCTACTCACTGAAAGGGCTTTGCTACAAGTCCACGAGCAATGTATTATGGTCTCTTTGCAATCAAACCTCACTGCTAATGTTAATCTATATTGTAACCATTCCCCAGTGCTGAAGTCTACTCCTTAGCTCTACCTCGGATCATCAGGCATTAGTTTCATAAGGAGCATGCAACCTAGAGTCCTCATGTTCGCAATTCACTATAGAGTTCAAGTTCCTATGAGAAACTAATGCCACTGCTGATATGACAGAAGGCAGAGCTCAGGTGGTCATGCGCACTATGGGGAATAGCTCTAAATATAAGATGGAACTTCATTTCCGGCTGTGCGGCCTAGGTCCTAACAGACCATGGACCAGTACCTGCCCATGGCCTAGGGTTGGGGACCCCTGCAACACATAATACTTGATAATGATAATAAACTGTTACTGGCTTATGTGTGTATTATACTACACTTTTTATCATTATTTTAGTCTACTCTTTCTACCTATATTTTTAAAAGTTAACTGTAAAACAGTCTCAAACAGGTCCTTCAGGAGGTATGCAGTAGAACACGTTGTTGTCGAAGGAGATGACAGCTCCATGCATGTTACTGCCACTGAAGACTTTCCAGTGGGACAAGATGTGGAGGTAGAAAACAGTAATGTTGATGATCCTGTTTGTCTTTTTTTTTTTGAGTTGGAGTCTCACTCTGTTGCCCAGGATGGAGGGCAGTGATGACACGCTCCCAGCCACCACAGCCTCGACCTGCCGGGCTCCAGTGATCCTTCAACTTCTGCCTTCCAAGTAGCGTTCTACCACGCCCAGCTAGTTTTTTGATTTATTGTAGAAATGAGGTCTTGCCAAGTTGCCCGGGCGGGTCTCGAACCCGCGGGCTCAGGCAATTCACTCACCTCGGCCTCCCAAAGTGCGGGATTACAGGCTGAGCCACTGAGCCCGGCTGATCCTGTTTTTCTCAAAGAAATCTCTGGAACAGCTCTGTAGGGCTACTAATGTGTGTGTTTCTGTCTTAAGATTTCAATCACAATGTTTTAAAAGTTACAAGGACCTGGATACTGCATATTCTCACTCATAAGTGGGCCCTGACCACTAGTCACATTA
Organism: Carlito syrichta; assembly: GCF_000164805.1. Classification (NCBI taxonomy): domain Eukaryota; kingdom Metazoa; phylum Chordata; class Mammalia; order Primates; family Tarsiidae; genus Carlito; species Carlito syrichta. The sequence continues at coordinate 302,407 of NW_007017744.1, forward strand.
GCACAAGGGTGGCATCAGCAGTCGTGAGGCATGCTTAGGGGAAGCGGGGGAGGGAAGGGGGCACATGGCAACACAGGGGAACCTGGTCCACTACTAGGGGGGAAAAGGGCCAGCGAGAAGCCCAGACTTCACCTACATGCAGCCTACTTATGTTGCAAATCCTCACTTGTGCCCACAACTCTAAAATAAAAGCTAAATTAATTTTTTAAGTTAAAAAATGTTTAATTTAAAAATAGAATAAAGTTTATAGAATAAGTATATAAAGAAAGAAGATATTTCTGTACAGCTGTACAATGTGTTTGTGTTTTAAGCTAAGTATTTTTATCAAAAAGCGAAATTTTTTTCTTTTCTTTTTTTTGGGGGGGGGGCGAGTCTTACTCTGTCACCCAGGCTGGAGTGCAATGGCACACTCACGGCCATTGCATCCTCGACCTGCTGGGCTCAGGAGATCCTTCGGTCTCAGCCTTCCAAGTAGCTGGAACTTCAGGCATGCGCCACTACACACAGCTAATTTTATGATTTATTGTAGTGACAAGGTCTCACCATGTTGTTCAGGCTGGTCTCAAACCCCTGAGCTCCAGCAATCCTCTTGCCTCTGCCTCCCGAATTGCTGGGATTACAGGCATGAGCCACCACACCCAGCTTCAAAAAATTTTTAAAGTTTATAAAGTAGGAAGGTAGCATGTTAGCACTCTCAGTCCCCTCACCATAGGATAACCTGTGCCACCTCGGGACGCTGTAGAGAATTCCCACCAAAAAGAAAGTTCTTGCTAGATGCACCCCATCAGCCTTGGGCTTCCAAACTCCGTAACTGTCACAAATGCATTCCTTTGCTTTATACATCAAATAAATAAATAAGATGAAAAAGGGACAGTAAGCTCAAGTTAATTCATCTTTGAAGAAAAGCAATTTTTATAAGTTTAGTGTGCCTAAGTGTACAGCATTGATATAGTCTGCAGTGGTGTACGGTAATGTCCTAGGCCTTCACATTCACTCACCAGTCACTCACCGACTCACCTAGAGCAAACTCTAGTCCTGCAAGCCCCGTTGGTGATAGATGCCCTAAACAGGTCCATTATTTTTTATCTTTTATAATGTATTTTACTGTACTTGTTCTATGTTTACATATGTTAGAGACACATATACATACCACTGAGTTACAATTGATTACAGCATTCAGTAAGTCACATGCTGCACAGGTTTGTGGTCTAGGAGCAATGGGCTACACCACATAGCGGTGTGTAGTAGACTACACCATCTAGGTTTGCGTAAGTACACCGTAGGGGAAAAAAAAGTACACTGTAGTAGCCAGGCATGGTGGAACTCGCCTGTAGTTTCAGCTACTTGGAAGGCTAAGGCGGAAGGATCGCCTGAACCCAGCAGGTCAAAGCTGCCAGGGCCGTGAGTGTGCCACTGCACTCTAGCCTGAGTGACAGAGTGAGACTCCAACTCAAAAAATAAAATAAAAGGTACACTCTAGGATGTTTGTGCAACAACAAAATCACCTAATGACACATTTCTCAGAATGTATCCTCATCTCTAAGGGATATGTGACCAGATATGCATTTTTAACTAATAATATGAATGACCATGGTGAAGAGACAAGATCAGGTAAGACAGGAAATGGGCAGGTGAGAGATGGGCTAAGAGAAACTTTCAACTGTATAATACTTTATGTATTTTTATTTTTGACCCGTGTGAATGTATTATTTATTCAAAAATCAAGCACATTGACTTTTAAGTTAAAATAAAATATCACCATCAGAAGTATTAACATTGACTGCCTTTGTACTGAAAAACCAAAAGGTAGAAAGATGGTGCATTAGTTTCCTAGAGCCGCTGTAACCAAGTACTACAAACTGGGGGGCTTAAAACAACAGAAATGTATTCTTAGAATTCTGGAGGCTAGAAGTCCTGAACCAAGGTGTCAGCAGGGCCATACTCCCCCTAAAACTCTGGGTAGAATACCCCCTCCCTCTTCCTAACTACTGGTGGTGACTGGTGTTCCTTGGCATTCCTTGGCTTGCAGGTAGATTACTCCAGTCTCTGCCTCTGTCTTTACGTGGTGTCTTCCCTATCTGTGCCTGTGTCCAAATTTCCATTTTTCCTTCCTTTAAAGACACCAGAGGCCAGGCGCAGTGGCTCACGCCTACAATCCCAGCACTTTGGGAGGCCGAGATGACAGAATTGCCTGAGCCCACGATTTCAAAACCAGCCTGAGCAACTTGGCAAGACTTCATCAACAAATCAACAAATCAAAAAATTAGCCGGACATGGTGATGCATGCCTGTAGCTCCAGATACTTGGAAGGCTGATGCAGAAGAATCACCTGAGCCCGTAGGTCGAAGCTGTGGTGGCTGTGAGCATGCCACTGCACTCCAGCCTGGACGACAGAGTGAGACTCCAACTCAAAAAAATTTTTTAAAAGACACAAGAAATACTACAATAAGGGCTCCCCCTACTCCACTCTGACCTTAGGGTAACTAGTTACATCTCCAACAACCCTTTTTTCACATCATGTTGTATTCAGAGGTACTAGGGGTTAGGACTTCAACAAATCTTTAGGGGACACTATCTAATCCGTAACAAATAAGGTGGGGAAGACTTTTGCCATGTTTCCTTTCATACTGTTTTATTTTGTTCATGCCTTGTGTAAAAAAGAAGTGCCTATCATTTAAAATTTTAAGACTACCATCTCAAACAAATCAGTGTACTGTTGGAAAGCAATGTTCTCCATTCTGGTTGAATTCTGAAAACTTTCTGTGTGAGAATTTTGCCTGGGTTTGAGTGTGCTTGTTTCAGGGTTGACTTTTATTTTTTGTTTGTTTGTTTATTTGCTTTTTCCCAGTATGCTAAAGAAATATAACAAATACACGTGAGAGAAGTGTATGCATGTTTTCAGAAGCCCTGATCTCTTTTTGTTACTTCAAGACAGTCATAGTTGGTCCCCGGAAGCCTGAAGTCACTTTAACACAACTGGCCCAAAGCATCCTTCATTTTGAGTTTACTTTCTCTCCTGTAAATACAGGAAGTGGCAAATATATATCATCCAGAATTCCCCTCCCCAGCATTTATTAATTATCCAATAAAACCTAATGGCTCTATCATTAATTCAGATGACACCCATTCACCTAGAAAGCCATGGGAAATTTCAGTGGTGAAAAGGCCATGCAGCAGCTGATATTTCAACTGTAGTATCCTGGAGGAGTTGGTTTGTCAAAATGAAAAAGCAGTTAAATTGTTTGCTGGCAACAAGTCAGAGTTCTAGGGGGTTTTGAGGAAGGGGAAGGCTGACTCTCAGTACTCTCTGTTCACACAGAGAGGGCCGAACACGGAAACAGCGCAAAGTCTTCACCAACAAAAGAATTCAACACTTGGGTTTCTTTAAAAAGATCTACTGAATTGAAAACTCGGAGCCAACTTTTATATACTAAGAAACCAGATGTAGTTACTGATTTTCAAGAACACATCTTCTCTCTAAATGCACTCATTTTTAAATTTCCTTTGATTATTGTCTCTTGTTCACTATTTTTCACACCAAGAGATCTAAACCTTCACAAAATGTGTCTGATCAACCTGACTTTACTACTATATACAAGGTCTTCTGCCAATTACTATGGAGAGCACATATACAAATGGAGCATGGGCCTTTCTCTCAAGAAACTTGTTGCCTATCCAGTAAAGGACACAAATACAAACAACTAACCCAACACAATAAAATAAGAATACTCCTCGTGCTTTATTAAACTGAAGCACGCACAGCATTACATTAAATTTATTAACTTTCTTATAAAGATAAAGGGTGTTCAATAAATAATGATGATTCATGGCAGGGGGATTTAAACAGAATTAAAGCAGGGTTAAATAAGTTGTAAAAAAAAATGCCATATAAAATCAGGAAAAGAGACAATTGCTTATGACTGGAGAGATCAGAGATACTTTATGAGATGAATTTGTAACCTGGGATTTAGAGGATAAGAAATTTTTTTCATTTTCTGAGAGAGAGGAATGGCTTTCGAAGCTGAGCAAAGGTCAGGAGAAGTCCTGCAAGTTCCTGATATATTCAAAGCAAGGTAAGAAGATTGGAGTAGCCAAAGTCTGGGGTGTTTGGGAGCATCCAATGGGGAAAATATCTATAAGGGCAGTTTGGAGTGGCATAGGGAAGACCTTACCTTGCTAGACTAGGAGTTTGGAAGCTGGTTTTTACAAATGGGGAGCTGTTGTAGTTTTGCAGGGAGATGATTGATATAATTGAACCTATGTTTAGGAATATGACTCTAGGATACAATGAAATACTCAGCACTGAGCCAATATGGTAGATGAACCATGCTTGAGGTAAAGAAACTGGATATGAGGGTCTCAGAGGGGGAAGTCTTTGGTGTTAGCTTATTCCTAGCCTGATTATAAAACCACTTTACATTTTCAAAGCACTCTGCAGTTTTATCTGACTTTTATTTCAGCTAATCCACCCAAAACCATATAGTATATATATAAAATGACCATTTACAGATAAGGAAATTAAAGCACATCCTTAGTAAGTGGTTTCTCCTCGGCTACAAACTGCCAATTCCTCAGCTTCCAAACCCACTCCTCTTTGTACTAAAGCACAGTCAACTCTAAGTATGTACATCTTCACTTCAGAGTGGAAGTTATTTACCTGAAGATCTCTCATGTTTGTAGATACCAAGATAGGAATATTTGGGAGTTTAAAAACTAGTTTTCATTAAACAAAATTGCTTCTTCTCTCTCTCACACACACACACACACACACACACACCAAAATTTAGCACCAAGATTTAGAATGAAACAAATGTTAGCAGTCAACTTTTAAACTTTTGAAAATGGTGTCATTAAAGGAGTAACAGCCACAATAACAAGATTACAATAAAACAGTCAATACTAATATGGTGTGAATGAGAAGAATTGTTTGCTACATTCACTTAGGAATGTGGGTCAACCTTCTCATGCTTCCCCTACAGCCTCGTCTGAAGCATTAACAAATGGCTTTTGTGTCCCTGTCTATGTGACTATGGCATGTAACTGGACAAGCAGCTACTTCACACAAGAGGATTTATATATAAAGGTTTATATCTACCCATAGCCCCAGCCAGAGTCTTCTGACCCAGATGGATTGAAATGCTATTTGAGAAGCACTGTGGGTTGGTCCAGTCCCCTCCCTCCCAAGCCCTGTTTTGGGAAGTCACTAACTCCAGCTGACTGGGCTTTGTCCTTTGTTGGCAATGAGTCCCAAGCCAGATTTTCTGCTAGCATGCCCTAATGTGTTCATTGACTCCTTAGGACTACCCAGGGCGTCTTTGTGGGTGGCAGAGCTTTTTATTTTTTAAACTTTGGTGGAAAGAGGAACAGGAGGTTCTATTATTCTTTGTAAATAATAGAGCTTTCAGGTAAAGCTATTTTTGTGACAATTTTCAGGTCCCCTTTCCCCCTCCGGCCACCTTTCCTCACCACCTCCTTTCACTCAGTTGCTCAGTAATTATCATTTCTGCTTTCTTGATGGTTAGAGTCTAACTATTAGTACATTTTCCAACTTATCTTGTGTTCTACCACATAAATGTTTTATGTAGCAAAAAATTCCTTCCAAAGCTGTCTCTAAAATCTCAGATCAGGTTCAACAAATTCTTGGGTTTAATTTTGGACAAGGTGTAGAAGTGGTAATTACAGTTAGCCCAAAGAATTAAAACTGCAAACCAAAAGAATAAATTATGTACAATTTTGTGAAGAGATTTTATTGCTTTCTCTGTGTACCAAAATTTATATCTTAACCTCTGCATGAATGAAAGGAAACATATTTGCAAATTCAGCAATCACCTATTTGTAATTAATAATATAGAAAGTCATCTATCCAAAAGCTCACCCTTCTAGATGCGTTAATATTTTATCTAGCAGCTTTGTTTTGCAGCAGGAAACCTAAGGCCAAATGTTGGTTTTCCTTGCTTCTCCAGAGTTAACTAATTTCTGAGCAAGTTAGAGGAATATTTGAGAATTCACTTACCTATTTTATGAGGTCTGGGAGGTCTCTCTACATTAAGCCATGAATCAGAGAGATTTTTTTAATTAGTAAAATAATGACAGTTTTTTTGACAAATCTGCTAAATCTGTTGCTACTTTTTAACCAGCTACACAAGTCAGTCGCAATAGCTAAACTAGCACTGTTTTGTTTGTTTGTTGTGGTTTTTTGAGTCAGGGACTCACTCTCTCTCCCAGGTTGGAGTGCAGTGGCATGATCACATCCTTGACCTCCTGGGCTCCTGACATCCTCCTGCTTCAGCCCCTTGAGTAGTTGGGACTACAGGCATGCACCATCACATCTGGCTAATTTTTTAATTTTTTGTAGAGATGAGATCTCACTATGTTGCCTAGACTGTTCTCAAACTTCTGGACTCAAGTAATCCTTCTGCCTCCCCAACTGCTGGGATTACAGGTATGAGCAACTGTACCTGGTCTTAAACTAGTAGTCTTAAACAGACTCAGCCTGAGATAGTGAGCCAAGTTCTCAATCTTCTTTTCATTATCACCCCCTCTAAGTAGAAAAAACAAATTCTGTTTAAAGCCTAACAAAAGAAATTAAATACAACGGCATCAGATTTTGTCAGATATGGTTGAGCTTGAAGAACCAAAAACCATTGTAATATCTAAGATTTCTTTTGCCTCCCAGGAACCAATTTTTGCCCCTTTCAAGACAATGCCACCCTAGTTGAGAATGCATGCTGTAGCCTAATTCCATATATTAAAATAATTAACTGACCCAGTATCCCCATGTATAAATCTTTATTTGAACTTGCTTCACCATTCTGTAATTGTATTTATACTCGTCTGCCTCCCCTCTAGGCAATGAAATTCTCTGTGGGATTTTCTATATTTCTAGAAAAGAGTTCAAAATTGTTGAATAAATAAATGAACAGATGAATGAATGAATGAAATATAAGGACTGATTGCTGCAACAATTAAGAAGCCAATATGTTCTTAATAACTCTGCCTCTTTATTTCTTGACTAACTGACTTGCATTTCCAACGTTAAAGGCATCTCCAGATGTTACCTCAGACAAGTGACTGGTGTTCAAAGGCACTAGGTTTTCAAACACTCACAAGACCTTGCCCACTTTTTGGAGAATGACAGGTGCAAGAGGGAGTGACAGAAACTTGATGTTTGTTTGATGTCTTTGTGACCATTTCTCTACCAGATACAATAAGGTATGACAAGTAGTAATTATGCTGTCTCAAAGCAGCATTGCAAATTTATTCACAAAAATGAACACTTAACCTTTTCACTGTTGTGCCTGGACTGGCTGCTTGGGGTGATGGCCCACAGCAGGGCTAATGGCCCAGGCAAGGCAGAACAGAGCACCCTGCAATTAAGAGGGAGGATATCCATAAAGAAGACCCTGGGGGTGGTGGGAAGGGCACAGAGGATCTCAGACACCCACTTCTTTCAGGTCTGAGAGTCCATAAGGTGCACAAAGGCTCCGAGGGAAGAGCCTAGTCTTCTCCAACAGCACCTCCTCATTAAACCAACAGTCTTTCTACCTCATTTTCAACAGATCTATCACTAGCCCATTCCAAAACAGTCACTCATTCAGAGTTCAATCAATTTCAATGACTGATGCTGCAGAATAGTTTATTGTAGGTACTGGCAATTACAGATACGAAGCAGCATGTGATAAGAATAATAATTTTTAAAACTATGAGGATATTCATGGACATTTTAACATTTACGAAGCGTTTTCATAAATGAATTGAAATTTATCTTCGCCACACTGTGAACAATGTAGAATATACAAGTATTAACTGAGTTTTTTTTGAGTGAGTTGGAGTCTCACTCTGTCACCTAGACTGGAGTGCAGTGGCCACTCCCGGCCACCGCAGCCTCGGCCTGCTGGGCTCTGGTGATCCTTCCGCCTCCGCCTTCCGAGTAGCTGGAACTACAGGCGCGCGCTACCACACCCAGCTAATTTTTTGATTTTTTGTAGAGATGAGGTCTCGCTGCCCAGGCCAGTCTTGAACCCGCGGGCTCAGGCAATCCACTAGCCTCAGCCTCCCAAGGCGCAGTTAATAAGCCACCGAGCCCGGCTTATTAACTGAGTTTTATAGACAAAAATGCAAAGGGCCAATGCTGGCACTCCTGTGACAGTAGACCTGAATTGGGCCTAAGGCACATACTCATACCTTTTTTCAGCCTTGCTTCCCTCATTCAAAAAATAAAGACAGAGGCGGGCACCGTAGCTCTGCCTGCAATCCCAGAACTTTGGGAGGCCGAGGAAGAAGGATTGCTTGAGCCCAGGAGTTTGAGACTGGCCTGGGCTGCGTAGCAAAACCTCAACTCCAGAAAAAAGAAAATTAAAAAATTAGCCTGACATGGTGGCACAGGCCTATAGTTCCAGCTACTCCAGAGGCTGAGGTGGGATCGCCTGAGTCTAGGGGGATGGAGGCTTCAGTGAGCCATGATTGTGCATCTATCCTGGGCTACAGAGCGAGTCAGTCCCCAACTCACAAATAAATAAAGATGGGAACAATAACACCTATCCGAAAGAGGTGTTGTTAGTTTAAATGAGGGAAAGCCGATGATAACTGAGCACAGAAACTGGTAAAAGGTAAAGATTTTTCAAAATAGTTATTAGTATTGGTACTTGTATTTATTTTTATTTTTTCTTCACTATTTTGCTTAGAAAGTACTTGTATTTAGATTACATAAAATATTAAGCAATATGTGCAAAGCCAAAATTACTTGATTTCAGCAGCTTCTGAAGGAAAGAGGAAAATATTCAAATTGTCTTAGGCATTTACAAAAAAGTAAATAGATCTTTTTGACTCCTTAGAAACAAAGTCATAAGAAAAAAGGATCCAGCCGGGCTCAGTGGCTCAGCCTGTAATCCCGTGCCTTTGAGAGGCTGAGGTGATTGGATTGCCTGAGGCCGAGGGTTCGAGACCCGCCTGGGCAGCGAGACCTCATCTCTATAATAAATCAAAAAAATCAGCTGGGCGTGGTAGCACATGCCTGTAATTCCGGCTACTCGGAAGGCTGAGGCTGAAAGATCACCGGAGCCCAGCAGGTCGAGGCTGTGGTAGCCGGGAGCGGCCACTGCACTCCAGTCTGGGTGACAGAGTGAGACTCCAACTCAAAAAAAAAAAAAAGAAAAAAGGAGCCTATTGAAGAAATATAAAACATCTTCCTTAAAAACATATTCTTTACATAATGGCTTTCACCTGTAAACTTCACATCTCTTCTCAACTCCATATAAAAAAGAGGAATTTGTACAGTGAAAAAGTATTTCCCCAAAGTTAGACAGGAAGCAGCTTGGCCAGCCATGTAAAATAATATATCCACTGAAACCTGACAATTCAAAATGTATGTTTCATAAGGGGAGGGGTTTTTGTCTATCTTGCAAACTGTGCCTAGAACAGTTCCTGATACATAGCATGTTATCAAAAAATATTTGAGCCAGGCTCGGTGGCTCAGCCTGTAATCCCAGCGCTTTGGGAGGCCAAGATGAGTGGATTGCCTGAGTCTGTGGCTTCGAGACCCGCCTGGGCAACTTGACGAGACCTCATCTCCACAATAAATCAAAAAAATTAGCCGAGTGTGGTAGCGCGCGCCTGTAGTTCCAGCTACTTGGAAGGCTGAGGCGGAAGGATCGCCGGAGGCCAGCAGGTCGAGGCTATGGTGGCCAGGAGCGGCCACTGCACTCCAGTCTGGGCGACAGAGTGAGACTCCAACTTAAAACAAACAAACAAACAAACAAATACACACACACACACACATATATATATCTACTTGTTGAATATGAAGAATATTGGTTGCTTGAGTATCTCTGTCCTTCTTCAGATGTTATCGAGGAGATTGTCCATCAGGCTATTTACCTTTCTGCTGTTAGTCCATTCAATCATTCCCTTCCTCAACACACATCCATTAAGCACCTACTATGTGCCAAACACTGAGCGGGGTGCTGGCCGTGGCAATGCCAGGATAAGACCTCTGGCTGTAGTAGCTCACCGTCTGATGTGCAGACAGGACGAAAAAGGCAAACACGACCTGCAGGTGCAGGGAGCCGTGAGTTTGCCCCTACCCCCTTCTCCTGGGCATCACCATCGGGCTCCTTTTTCTGCATGGATGTTGAAGAAGTTTGAGCCTGCACCAAGCTTTCTGTTTCAAAGGAAAAGAAACAAAGGACGGTTTCATGATTTTATATTCACCGTGATTCACCGGTGATCCACTTCTTTGTCGGCGGTGCTGTTGCTGCTCCTGTTGTTAACTGTAGCTGTAGCCCCCCGCCCAGTGAAGCGCCGCTGGCCAACCCCGATCGGACATCACGGTGCGACTCTGGACGGGGCCTCCGACCGCATTAGCCATAGGCAGCACTGTTGCTGCCGCTGCTGCTATTTTAATTATGATTGTACGTTAACCACCACCTTCCTTCCTCTGCCTCCTTTCAGCTGCCATGATGTATGTTACTTTTTGGTAACTGGATTTCATTAACATTTATGAACTCTCATAAAGTAGTAGAAAAAGCAATTTGTGTGGAAGAATTTTCCACCTCATTAAACAGTGTTCTTCTGGGGGTCAAGCTGATATTTGTTGTTGTTGTTGTTGGATTTTTTTTATAGGTCCTTTGTCCTTCCCTGAGCCCTGGGGGACGGAAGGAGCGCAGTCCACACGGTGCGGGGCTCGTGGGCCCTGTAGAGGGCGCAGGGCCCGCCGCAGACCCCGCACGCTTCGCCGGCGGGACCCCCGGCAGCTCGCCACGCTGCCCGTCTCGGGACCCACCCTGCGCGGCCGCAGCCTCGCCCCTCCTCGGCCAGACCCGACTCGCTCGCCGCCTGCGGACGGCATCGTC